>NW_003101671.1:1839056-1960944 GCF_000003855.2 Blastomyces gilchristii SLH14081
GTATCATATCTGTGATATTCTCATAATAACTCTGTAGTCTATAAGCTCACTATTTAAGCAAGATAGTCAAGCTCACTCATACAGATTCTTAAATAACTACCTCTATGTGACACCGCTAACTAGTCACTGCTTCGGTTCCGTCACGTTACATAAGAGATAGCTTATTAGATAATAAAGTAGTAAAAAGATATAAATAAGACTGTAAGAGTCACTTAACAGCAGATTGAAAAGAAGCTTAGAGATATAAGAAAGATCTAAGAGTAAAAAGAGAAGAAATAATAAGCTACTATATAATAATTATAATTAAATAAGAAAAAGATTGAAGAATTTAAAAATCATCTTTTTAATCAGAGAAGTAAACTCTTAATTTTATAAAGAGTGACTAAATTACATTTTCAGAGCTCTGTTAGAATGCTTATAGATATTACATCTCTGATTATATCAAGACCTCACTGCAGTTCTGCATAGCTTATTACTTCTCTGTGAATAATTTTATTCATTCTGCAAACTGTTTAAACCGGTTTTCAATCATTTTATAACATTATTCAGATATATTATAGAAAGATCTGATTGATAAATATAAGAATCTCACTTCTATATAAGATCAGCAGATTACTCTTTCTTAATAGTAAGATACTGCTGAGATATTACTTTAGCTATTTTTACTTATGAAATGAGAGAAGAGTATCTGCTTATTATTTATATAGAATAGCTAGATACTGACTCTTTATCAAAGAAGTCAGTAATTCATTTTTCTTCTACTGAAATATATATAAGAGTTACTGTATTTCTTATACAATCTTTTTAGTATACTAAGTACTATATCTGTGATATTCTCATAATAACTCTGTAGTCTATAAGCTTACTATTTAAGCAAGATAGTCAAGCTTACTTATATAGCTTTTTAAACAACTATCTTTATGTAATACTGTTAACTAGTCATCACTTCAGTTCTATTATATTACAATTTAAATCACTCAATCTGATTATAAGTTTAAATCAGTTAAGCTCTAATAGACTGATATAATTTTATACATCTGTACTGAGACTGATCTGATCTCATTCTCTGAGAGAAACTTTATATTATTCTCTAGAGTATATATATCTCTACTCTGACAGAAATCTGAGATTTCTGAACTCACTGCATACTTTGATATAAGCTCTTCAATTACTCTGTCACTGTCACAGTCTCTACACATCTACATCTATTATAAAGATAGAGAGATTAAGATTGAAGATTCTCTAAGATATAAGAGAAACATATTATCTGAATTTCACAGCTTTATCTATACTCTTGAATGAAAATTCTGTCTTAACTTAAGCCAGTTTAATACTTATAAGATATAAGTAATATACACTGTTAACCTTCTTAAAGATATCTCTGTAACTACTTGAGCTATTAAGAAGAGAGAGCTTGAGTGTATTAATACTATAATAACTTAAGAAGAATTCAAGAACTTTCTACTAAATCAAATCAAAGATTACTGTAATCACAGCTTCACAGCAGTGCAGTGATTCAACTCATTATATTAATAAGATAATAAGAATTCTTCAATTTTAATATAAGATTTGAAGAATATTGAGAGGAATTAACTGATGATTTGAATCAATTAAAAACACAGCTTTATCTCATGAAACTGACTCACAAGGTATGAATAATAATATTATAGTATCAGAGTTTATTAATTAATTATACTGAGCTTGTTAACTTGACTTCTCAGATCTATTTAAATAATTAATACTCTGAGAAAAAGATTAATAAGATCTTTTCTAAGTAATTAATAATAAGATCTAAATAATGCTGTGACAGCTTCAGTGTAGAGAAAGTAAAGAAGAATTTCAAGTATTCTAATTCTTCACTCACTGTAAAGAAATGTTAAAAAAGATTTAATAAAGATCTCTATTTTAACTGTAGAGCTGATAATCACTATACTAGTGATTATAAGAAGCTGAAGAAGAGAAGAAACTGAGAAGATATCTTCTCAAAGTTAACTTCTCTTCTGATAAATGTATTCACAGAAGATAAAGAAGAGAAAGAAATAAAGAATTAATAATTCTCATATCTCTGAGTTTATATTACAATCATAATAAATACTCTGAATAAGAAGATATTAGTAAGATATCTACTCAACTCTAGAGTAGATACTAACTTCATATTCTATTTCTTTTCTTTAATGAAGAGTTGAAAGAAGATAGATCTGTCAGATTATATAAAATTTACTAATAAAATAAAATGTTATCATTTTAGCATAATTTAAGTGAAGTGTGTGATCACAGACTCAGAAGAAATCTTTAAGAAGAGTAGTCTGCTTCTTCATATTATTAATATTATAGATGAGAATATCATTCTAGATCTCTTATAATTAAGAGAAAATAATTCTTTTATTGACTGAGTCACTCAGATGTGATAATATCATCTCACTAATAAAGAGACAGTGATAGAGAAATCTAAAGAGTTTCATTGAAGAAATCTTGAGAAAAGAATAGAGTTAATATACTGTATAGCAGATGACTGAGACTTAAGAATAGATAAAGAAGTTATCACTCTTATAATAAGATTAGCAGCAGTATTTATCATTGAAGACAGATATATATAATATCTCTTTATAGATTATAAGAATATCTTTTCAGAAAGAGAAGTAGTGAAGTTTTCTGATATTAAGATATAATATAAGAATCATCTTAAAGACAGTGTAACAGTACTATACAGATCTCTTTACAACTTGATCTAGTTGAATGAACCTTTGAGCATTCAATAGATTTGATTAATAAGTCTGATCAATAAACATTCTTTAGAAAAGACATGAAACAGAAATCTATTATAGATCTAACATTCATATCACAAAATCTAATGGAAAGAAGACTTGTAAACTGGTTTATTGATTCAAATGAGACATCAGGATCAGATCATGAGATTATTCAATTTGATATTGAACTGAGTGAAAAACAAATGAGTGAAAATCCTCTTCTCTCTAATCAGTATAACTTTGAAAAAGCTGATTGAAAAGCAGTTGAAGAAAGCATAAAACTGTTAAAATCTGAAAGACAGAATGAGCTATATTGGAATTCTGGACAAGATATCTCAAATGAAATGCTTGAGAATAGAGTGAAGCTTATTACATCTATTATTCTAACAAGTGTTAGAGATAATATTTCAAAAAGAAAATCTTCTGAGTATTCAAAACCTTGATGGAATGAGAATATCTCATCTAAAAGGAAAGAATTAGCTACTGCTAGAAGAGATTGAAAGAATGATGTAATATCTGATGAAGAGTTCAAAGCTGTCAGGAATGAATATTTTTCAGATATTAAAAGAGCTAAAACAGACTGCTGGAATAAATTTCTTGAAGAAGCACAAGGAAAGGAAGTTTTTAAAGCTTTTAACTATACTAAAACAAGAAGTGTAGCAAAACTTCCAGCCTTAGAATATGAGTTTCAGAATGAATCATATACAGCAAACTCTTTTGAGGAAAAATGTCAAGCTTTCATGAGAATTCTCTTTCAGAACTCACCAGATTCAGATTCAGATTCAGAGGAAGAGAATATATCACTTCTTAACTACATTGATGAAAATGACTGGGAATGGCCTGATCTTACACAAGATGAATTAGAGTCAGCTATCTTCTCAAGTTCTGTTAAAACTGCTGCAGGTCCTGATTCAATTAATCACTTGATTATTCAAAATACATATTCCTACTTAAAGAATGAATATTTTGACCTCTTTTTCAATCTCTTGAAAAATGGATATCATTCTGAATGCTGGAGAGAAGCCACTGAAGTGATTCTTGTAAAACCTAATAGAAAAACTTCAATTCCTAAGTCATATAGAGTAATATCTCTTTTGAACTGTCTAGGAAAGATTTTAGAAAAGATAATAGCTACTTGACTATCTTTTATAAGCTCTATAGATGATTCTCTTTTATTCAGTGAACAAATAAGAGATAGAAAACAGTGTTCTGCAATTGACACTGTTCTCTCAGTTATTCATGATATTTAAATAGCAAAGCATGAGGGTCTGGTCTCAACTGCAGTTTTTATTGATATAAAAGAAGCATTTGATCATGTTTCAAAGTCAAAGTTAATTCAGACATTGAAGATATTAAAACTGTCACTTTCTCTAATAAAATGAGTTAACTGTTTTATATCTAAAAGAATTATACAACTCTTCTTTAATGGAATAAAACAAGACAAGACTGAGATAAAAATAGGAGTATCACAGGAATCTTCAATCTCACTCATTTTATTTGCAATATACACTGCATATCTATTCAAAAATAGAAATATGAGAATAGTGTGATCTCCAAGTTATGTGGATGATATTGATCTAGTCTACAGCTCAAAAACTATCAAAGAGAATTTGAAAGTAATTGAAGAAGCTGTAAAGAAAATCTTTGTTAGAGCAGATATCAATCAAATTCAATTTGATATGAATAAAACTGAGTTAATTCATTTCTTTTCTAGATTCAATGAGAAAGAACTATCTCTAACTCTTTTGAATAGAGAGATTAAATCCAGTGTAAATGTTAAATGATTAGAAGTATGATTAAACTCTAAGTTGAATTTTAAATATCACATTCAACAAAGAACTGTCAAGGCAGAAAGACTATTGAACAACATAATCAGACTATTAAATACAGAGAGGGGTCTATCCTTCCAGGCTATGAGACAGTTATATATAGCCTGTATTACATCAGTAGCTGATTATGAAGTTCAAGTTTGATGGAATAATCAAGGAAATTTCACTGAACTCTTTCAAAGTCTGCAAAACAGAGCCTTGAGAAGAATTCTGAGAGCATTCAAATCATCTCCTATTAAAGCAATGGAAATTGAAGCTTCAATTCCTTCTCCTGCTATTAGATTTGAAAAGGCCTGTATGAACTATGCTCTGAGAGTTGTAAAGATGAGCTCAAATCATATAATCAGAGAAAGAGTCTCTTCTTCATTTCCATCAATTAACTCTGGAAATGAACTGGATTGGAATAGATTTCTTGATTGAAATGAAAATAATTCTTCAAAGAAAATGTCTTCTCAACTGTACAGACTATGCTCTCTGATTAAAAATCAATTTTTCTCTTTAAATGTTGAAAAAGTTGATCATGAGAAGCTATCTCTCTGAAGAGAAAAGCTTGAATCTCTTATAGACTTACAAATAAATGAACTATTAAAAGAGAAAGAATATGAACAGCATTTAAAGAGAATTTCTACAATCAATATAAAAGACTCTATTCTGATTTATTCAGATGGCTCAAAAAATGAGAACTTGAATAGATTAGACGCAGACATTGCTTATACTGAAGATAATATTAATTTTATCTCAGATTTCTGGAATCTAGGCTCTGAATGTGAAGTCTTTGATGCTGAACTATTTGCAATAGTGAAAGCTTTCAAACTCATTGAAATAAAATCTCATAAAAGAGGAAATTGTTTGAAAGAGGCATGGATATTCTCTGATAGTCAAGCTGCTTTAAAAAGACTTAGAAATAGTCAGATTCATAATGATCAAATGAATCTTGAACTGATCTTAAACTCTGTTTTGAAAATTCAAAAGAGAAGAATATCAAAGCTGATAATTCATCTGCACTGGGTTCCTGCTCATATGAATATTCATGGCAATGAATTGGCTGATTCAGCTGCAAAAAAGAGTGCAGAATTAAGCAGATCTATTCAAAAAATTGTGTCCTGGTCTTTTATAAGGAGAAAAATAAAAGAATCTTGTTTAGACAAGTGGAATGAAAGCTGGCAGAAACAAAAGAAGAGTATACATTATTCAAGATTTGAAACAAAACCCAAGTGAAAATCTTGTTCAATTAAATGTAAAAAGAAAATATTCTCATCTATAATACAGCTGAAACTAGGACATGGCTATTTCAAATCTTATATACAAAGATTTGATGATAGATTTGACTCAATAGAATGCTCATTCTGCAATACAAATGAGAATTCTGAGTATATTGTAATACACTGTGCATTATACAATAGTCTCAGAGTCAGATTGAAAGAGAAGTATGATCTAAATCAATTAAATATGAGATTCTTATTCTCAACTGAGACAGGAATTAAATACTTAATAGACTTTCTATCAGAAACTCAAGCAGCTACAAGAAAATGGCTAAATTCAGAATTATCTGAATATAAAGAGGAGGAAATCAATCAGATATAGTCTGTTAAAACAGCTATACACTCTCTTTTAATAATTTGTTTTGTTATAGTCTTTCTTTACTTTATCTTTTTCTTTATCTTTTCCTTTCAATTTCTTTCTATCTATCTGTTTAATGTGTCTATCTTTGAGACTGTGTTCTTTTTCTCTTTTCTTTTGTCATGATATTGTCAAATGGTTTCAAAGTATCAAAAGATGTTAAAACACTGCAATTTGTAAACAGTTTTTGTATTCTGGGCTGGAATTTTCTGATTTTGCATATCTGAAATTGATGAATGTATAATAGTTAACTTTACAGACATAGAAAAAACCCTGAGAACTAAAGTTCTCAGGTAGATGTCATAGTCTCTGACTGCATACATCTATAATTGAAGAATAATAATAATAATCTTTACAACTTGTCTGTAAAGAAATTAAATGTTCTGTATAAATATCTTGAGAAAGCACAATTAAAGAACTGAATACACTTATTAAAGAGTCTGACAGAGATGTCTATACTCTTTATACTTAAGAAGAATAATAGACTATGTCTATGTGTAGACTACAGAGATCTTAATAAAATAATAGTTAAGAATTACTATTTATTATCATTAATTAATGAGATAATCAATCAATTATCTGAAGCAAAGATATTCTCAAAGATTGATATACAGAATGTCTATCATAGAATCAGAGTTAATAAAGATAATATTTAAAAAACAGCTTTTTATACTAAGTACAGTAATTTTAAATATCATGTTTTATCTTTTAATCTTTGTAATACTTCAGTCATCTTTCAAATCTATATAAATAAGATACTACAGAGTCTTATCAATATCTTCTATATAGTATACTTGAATAACATTCTAATCTTCTTAAAAACAGAGAAAGAATATAATATCTATATTTGAGAAGTATTAAGTTGCTTAAGATAGTATTAACTCTATATAAACACTGAAAAATACTCATTCTACATGCAGAAGATTGATTTCTTAGATTATATTATTATAATAAACAGTACTTCAATGAATAGAAGTTGAGTCTTTATTATTAAGAACTGATCAGCACTGCAGATGTATTACAAGATACAGATGTTTTTAAAATTTATAAATTTCTATAGATAATTCATCTATATATATTTATAAATTACTGTCTCTCTTACAGATATGTTAAAGAGAAGTGTGAAAGACAGAAAGATAGAACTATTTACTCTCATTCAAGATACTATACAGATGTTTACAGAATTGAAACAAGCTTTTATAGATATTATAATACTGAATCACTTTAATTCTGACTTACTCAGTCAGTGTAAGACTGATGTATTTAAGAATGAGATCTGTGAAATCATTTCATAGTTAATACTGAAGATCTTTCAATATTGAAAGAATCAGAGAATAATAATCTCTGAGAATACAGATAATGAAATATCTGTAAGAGAAGACTTTTTTATAAAGTTTATAAAACACTGTGAATAAAGATCAGTGATCTTCTTCTTTAAGAAGTTATCACTCACATAGAGAAGATATAATACTCAAAATCAAGAGATGTTAATAATTGTTAAATTCTTTAAGATCTGATAATATTATCTTCAGAGTAGTAAGTACTCAGTATAAGTTCTCACTGATTATATAAATCTGCATTACTTCTTAATAATAAAGAGCTTAATAGAATATTAAGTCAGATAAGCAGAGCTGCTTTCAGAGTATAATTTCTATATCTGATATTATTTAGATTAACTTAATCTCACTGATATATTATCTAAATAATCTGATTATAATATTATTAATACAGAGAAGAATTCTATAAAAGAATCTCTGTCATCACTATAGAAGAAGCTGACTACAGAGAATTAAAATTCTCTGAAGCTTGAAAACAGTGCTGATAAGACAGCTGTGTAACTCAGTATAAAAGATGAAAGAAAATCTGAGTCTCTGCAGAGAACTGACACTGAAGATTATAAGCTTCTTATATTATATCTTACTATCATTGAATTAATAAAGAATGAAACAGTCTACAATTTTTTAATCTGACTACTTTTGAAATTTATTAATAAGTTATAGAAGAGAGATATCTCTACTACAGCTTAAATTCAGAAATTAAAGAAGAAAGAATTCAGTTTGAACTTGAAAGAGATAGACTCTAAGTGAGATAGTACTGCTAAGAAACTAAGTCACTGATAACTAGAAGAATGTAAACTTCTACTACTAAATAATTCAGTCTTTATTTCTTATAACAGAGCAGTATGCTAGAAGTTATTGAGAATTTATTATAATAATTCTTATACAGAATACTTTAGATTAGAGAAGACTGAAAAGCTTCTAAAATATAAATATATTTAAAATAAGCTCTGAATAAATATCAAAGAGTATATTAAGACTTACAATATCTATTAAAGAATAAAGATTTCACAGTATAAGTAATACAGTGAGTTGATATCACTATCTATTTCAAAGAGTTTATAATAGAATTTATCAATGAATTTTATAGTTGATCTGCTGAAGTTAATAAAAGTCAAAGAATATAACTTAATTTTAGTTATTATTAACTGCTTTATAAAGATGATCAAATATATTTCTACTTATAAAAAGATTAAAGTCTCTGAATTAACTGATCTATTTTTAAATATCATTATTTATAATCACAGTACTCTGAAGTTATTAATAACAGATTAAGAATCTCTCTTTATCAGTAAATACTGATCAGTCTTTTACTATTATCTTATAATAAGATATCTTCTCAGTACTGTATTTCATCTGCAGACAGATAATCAGACTGAATATCAGAACTAGATATTAAAATAGTATCTTTAAGTATTCTATTTATATTATCAGAATAATTAGTCTAAATATTTTCTAATCATTAAATTCATGTATAATAATGTAAAGAATGTAATTTTAAAGATATCTTCTTTCTATACTTATTATAAATATAATTCTTTATTATTCAGTAATGTTATAAATAATATTTTAAAGAAAAGAATAGACAGTCAGAATATTGAATAGATACAGAGAATAGAGTATCTCTCAGTATCAGAAGTAAAAGCAAGATTGAAACTTTTGAATAAAATTTATAAGAAGACAGTAAAAAGTATCTACTATACTCAGAAGTAGTAGATAGAATACTATAATTAAAAACATCTTTTAATGAAGTTCTTAATAGAGAATTAAGTGCTACTTTCAGTAAAGAATATCAAGATAATAAGATTATATAAGAAGCTTAGTAAGTGATGACTAGAATCTTTTCTAATAATAAAAGTGATAGATAAGCAGATATATAAGTTGAAATTATTCTCAGAATTGAAATCAATTCATTCTGTTTTTCACATTTTCTATTTAAAGCTCTATAAGTAATACTCTGAGACAGAGCTGTCTTGACTAAATAATATTAAGATTAAGAGTGATACTGAATATCTTATGAAGAAAATATTAAATAAATGAATACATTATAATAAGCTTCAATATCTTATTAAATAAAAAGATTATTCATTATCAGAGAATTTATAAGAATTACTTAAGTATTTGAAAAATGCTGAGAAAGAGATTACAAGTTATGAGATAACTAGTAGAGACTACTCTATTATATATCAGAGATATTAAGTAAGAAATATTATTTAAGACTTCTTATTCTTCTCAAAGAGTTTTTTAGAGATAATTTCACAGTAATAAACTGATATCTTATGAACTCTGTAACACTCTTCTTCTATTTTCTCTCAAAGAATTTTTAGAAGTTTAATGAGACTATACAAGTGTAAAATTTCTGAAGCAGTTAATAAGAAAAGAAAGAAATATTTAAAATTAATAGAGATTAATATTATTAACTTACAGATTACTGCTATTCTAATAGAGTCACAGTCTGCTGAAAAAGTAAAAAGAGAGATTAGACTCTACTTATCAATAATTATACTCTTATTAAACTCATTCTTCACTATTAAAGTCTTCAGTACTGATATCTTTATCTGCTGAGAAGTTAATACTGTGACACTGCAGAGAAGCATACTGTAGAAGAGTATAAGAGATACTTAAAGTATTAACTTATTAATTTATAAAATATCTCAGTTATCTGCTTTAATTAAAGTAAGATTCTCTTTAATCAGTAATTTATCTCTATAGTACTTTCAATAGCAGTATCAGCTGATCTCTTCTTAAGATCAGTTATTCTGAGATGTTTTTTCATCTCAGAGATTTATACTTTCATCTTCTTTTATAAATAAGTAAGAGAAATCTTCTCAGTCTTAATAAAATTTATCAATATTTAAAGCTCTGAAACTCTTACTCTGTACTACTTGAGTATCTGAGCTTCTTATCAGAGTTAATATAATATCTTCTTGTAGAATAGATAATACTTACAGAGAGATAAAAGTTATTATTACAGATATAACAGAAATAACAGAAATAAGAGAAGAGATAAATGTATAAGATCTTCTCTTTCTTCAGCTACTTAGTACAGTGTAGATAAGTAACAGTATTAGTCAGAAACTACACTGAAGCCTTCTCACAGAGAGAAGATAAAGAAATTACAGAACTCTGTGAACTCAACTCAGCAGTATTCTAAGCAGAACTCAGATATATTATAGAAGAGAAACTATGAATTAAACTTCTTAAAGTTACTATCTCTGAAATCAAGCTCTTTTTGAGCTTCTCTCTGAATGATTACATAAGGTTATACATTACTATATTAACTGAGAAGAGAGGTGATGTTATAATAGTAGTGAGAGAAGTAGAGAATAGATTAGATACAGATAAGTCAGTCAGCAGAAGAGATAATATCTCACTACTAAGTATAGTAACTATTATCACAGTTATAAGAGAAGCAGAAGAAGAAGAAGAAGAAGATGTGATAATAAAAGTAATACTTCTGCAGTTTATTAACACTGCTGTCTTCATCTTTAACTAAGCTTTCTTAACAGTTATGAAGACTGCAGTCATATCATAAAGACATTTAACTACTAGAAAGTATCAGAATAAGTCTCTTATTATCTTTTAAGAATAATATTCTCATACACTCACTATTATAGATGAGAAGAGAGGAAGAAAAAGAAGTCACAGAGAGAGAAAAATCTTTTTAAAAAATTCTATCACTACTGTTAACTTTGTCTCTAAAATACATTACTTTTATAGAGAATTTTATATATAAAATGAAATATGATGAGAGATCTGTAAGTCACTTATTAACTATATTTTTCATATATTAAATCAATATATAAGAAACTTACTTATCACATGTTTAATTTGAATAGAGATGAAAAAGAAAGATTTATACAGTCAGTAGAAAAACTCATCTATTTCTTTATATTATACACAGTATATATACTGTTAAATCAGTTAATAACTATTACTATATAATAAAGATAATTTCTAATCTGATAATCTTAAGAGTATCAGAACTATGCTTTTAAAGAGAAGAATATTATCATATCTTTAATTATATCAAGATTCTGCTATAGTTCTGTATAACTTATTACTTCTCTATAGATAATTTCATTTATTCTATAAACTATTTAAACTGATTTTCAATTATTCTATAACATTATTCAAATATATTATAGAAAGATTCAATTAATGAATATAAGAATCTTACTTTTATATAAGATCAGTAGATTACTCTTTCTTAATAGTAAGATACTACTGAGATATTACTTCAGCTATTCTCACTTATAAAATAAGAGAAGAGTATTCACTCATTATCTATATAAAATAGCTAGATGCTGACTTCTTATTAAAGAAGTCAGTGATTCATTTTTCTTCTACTGAAATATATACAAGAGTTACTATGTTTCTCATACAATCTTCTTAGTATACTAAGTACTATATCTGTGATATTCTTGTGATAACTCTGTAGCCTACAAGCTCACTATTCAAGCAAGATAGTCAAGCTCACTGTGGCAGGCTGCGCCCGATCAATTATATAGACTATTCTGTTACACTTCACAGATTTCAATCACTTCATTCTTGAATATATATGCTACGCTTCGATTCTCAGCCATTCTCAATCACCGATTCTCAGCTGCTATGAATGTGTATAGATTCTTCTGCTTTGAAGCTTCATCATGTACATCATTACATACATGTATAAATATTCACTCTGATCACTGATTCTCACACTTTCTCTTTCTTTTCTTCTCTAACATTTTTCTCTTTATTATATAAGATCTATCAATATCATACTGATCTATTCAGTGTAGGTCTCTTACACTAGAAAAACGTTTCATTATCTTCTTATTAGAAATAATTATTCATCAAGAGATATTCAAACACATAATAACATGTAAGAAAGAGAAACAATCAGTTAAAGCAGATACTGAGTTCTCAGATAGAAGCTTGCTCATCAGTCACTCTAACTCTGTAATAAGATCTTATAAGAGAATGTCAGTGAAAGATCTGAGAGTTCTGACACTCAGATGTATAAGATATTCATACAATTATACTTCTTCAGATTTCACAGATATCACATATCTGATAAACAATATAATCATGTCTAATAATAATATGAGAGAATTCTCAAGTGTGAGTATAGAAGTAATATCACAGTGACTTCAAGCAATGTTGAAATTACAATAGTAATAGATAGCAGACATGCATATGACTCAATAACTTTAATATAAAGAGATTTAACAATTAACTCATGCAATTTCAACATCTACAGAATTAAATATAAAAGCACTGAAACAATGCTTAGATGCTCTCACATATTTTAATACTTCTAATCTCACTCTCTACTCATCATGAAGAATGAAAATGCTTATGAAACTGAGTATAGATGAAGATGTCATCAGTTCATTAATTAATCAAGATTAATATATCAATGAATGATTGAAGAATTGTATAAAATAGAAGTTTCATTCATAAATAAAAGCATGTAAATCAGCATTGTGAACATCTGATAATATTATTAAATATCTTGATATTCTGTTTCAAGACACTGTCATGTAATAAAAAGTATTAGATTGATTACAGAGTATCTGACAGAGAAATACTTCTCTTATAATATTCATCTCTGACTTCAACATTAAGATTCTAGAAGTAGATAATCAATCTTGAGAGAATCAAATGAAGATTAGCATGCTTAAGAAGACATTAACTTTCAAACTCTTACAGACTTTTATAAGTATAGACAAAGATCAGATTATGAAGATTTCTGCACACACTTCAGACATTGAATAACTGTCTTACTAAGCTCAAGAGTATACAGAATAGTGATAGAAGATATTACACTCACACATCTGTATTAAGAAATAACTCAGTCACTTACACATCTGCACTAAAGTATAACAATGATGCAGATGCTATGAATTGAGTAGACTTGAATGTCTATATATAAGCAAGAGTTTTCATTATTTAAACAGTCTTTCAAGTTTCTGAAATCACTCTTAAAGAAGTCACTGATCAATGTCAATATAAAGTATATATTAACTGTAATCAATCAGAATATATTACTTTCAACTGTCAATTGATCTATATGCCTTCTTAATTAAGAGAAAGATCAGTGTCTTCTCATTCAAAGAATAAATCAGTATCTGTTTATATTAATCACATTGCAGTGAAGAAAGATTCAGAAGATAATTACAAGAATACTCTAATGAAATAGAAAAAAGATTAGCTTCTGTTCAAATTTGTAAACAGAAGCTTGAAGAGATCAGATGATAATGATTTGAAGAGAAAATAATAATAAATGCAATTCTTGTATCTACTGTGATTAATAACATGTATAATATGAAAGCTATGATAGACAGCAGTCTATGGCTACTATACAATGATTAAATCTTCAGTTATAAGATTATTATAATCTTCAGCATATTCTCTTATCAAAATCTTGACTTCTTACAGAATTTAATGATTTAAAAGATATTTACATCTATTATATAATAAAACTAAACATAGATATCAGAGAATATCAGTATGAAGACATCTATATATATGAAGTTAATAATCTTGATTATAATCTTATATTAGAACTTATCTGACTATCTGAATAAGACATCTTATTAAATACTTAAAACAGAAGTTTAATATTCTCTAACAATAATAGAGTTTATGAGAATAATATTCACAAGACTATGAATCTGACACTGATCTCTGTCAACATTTATGAAATGCTTAGAAAAAGAAGTTACTGAAAGAATTACTGATAGCAGAATTATATATTAATCTATTTCATCAGTCTGATCAATATTAAAAAGACTCTAGAAAAGTTATTCTGTGTTATAATAATTAGACTGGCCGCCGGGACCATGAATTTCACGTTTGATCCCATTTGGTCTGGTCTCATACATTTCTTGACGTGAATCCCGCTGGGACTGGCTATCAAAAAAACATGTAAAGTGACTATATATCAGATCTTAAAATGGAACCATGACTTGAAAAAAATGAGAAAGTGGTCTCATTTGGTCCCATTTAGTTTTAGACATTTTAAGATTTTTTTTAGACTATTTTTAATTTTTTAAAAAGTAACGCTTTTTGGTAATGCTCAAATGAGATTTAAAGTCATTTAAAGCAATAAAAATAATTTAAATTGAGAAGTGGAAATCATGGTCCCATTTGGAAAATGTGACAAGAGTAGACAGTAAGTCCCACTGGGACAGTATGAGACTACTATCTAATGTTAAAACCGTGTAATGGGATCAGTCGAATTGGTAATGAGACTATCAAAAAATCTGGTCCTGGTCCCAGACACGGTCACACAGTCAGTCTAATAATAATAGATTCTTATACAAAACTCTCTTAATAATATCATAAATATCTAGATGTTTTCTGATAAGATAACACTATAAATATACTTCTCTTACAAGGCTCAGAAGTAGATCACAGTATTAAGTTAGAAAAAAAGAATAATAAGAATCTCAAGTTATTATAAGACTCTCTTTATAACATGTCTCAAGATAAACTTCTTCTTCTTCAGAAGACACTTAATAATCTGTTAAATAAGAAATTTATATATATTAGTAACTCTTCTACTGCAGCTTTTATTCTCTTTATAAAGAAATCAGATAAAGAACTCTGATTCTGTATGAACTATTAAGAATTGAATAGATTAATTAAGAAGAATCACTATTCTTTATCTCTTATCAATGAAACTCTAGCTTCTATTAAACAAGCTCAATGATTTATAAAACTAGATATTATTACTATGTTTTATAAAATTCATATTATTAAAGAAGATGAATAACTTATAGTATTCTGAATATATTATAATCTCTTTGAATAAATAGTTACACTCTTTGAACTGATTAATACTCTTAGTATATTTTAGAAGTATATTAACTAAGTACTTCAGAATTTTCCTAATAAATTTATATCTGTATATCTCAATAATATTCTCATCTTCACTAATAAGTTCAGAAAAGAATATTAAGAATATATATAAAGAGTATTATAACAATTATAAGAAGCAGAATTATTAATAGATATTAATAAGTATAACTTCAAAGTTAAGAGTATTAAATATCTAGATTTTATCATAGAAGCTGATAAGAGAATTTAAATAAATCTTAAGAAAGTCTTTATCATTCTTGAATGAGAAGCTTTATATACTATGAAAGATGTATAAAGCTTTATCAGATTTACTAACTTCTATTAATAATTT
This sequence comes from Blastomyces gilchristii SLH14081, assembly GCF_000003855.2. Taxonomy (NCBI): domain Eukaryota; kingdom Fungi; phylum Ascomycota; class Eurotiomycetes; order Onygenales; family Ajellomycetaceae; genus Blastomyces; species Blastomyces gilchristii. The sequence continues at coordinate 1,854,772 of NW_003101671.1, forward strand.
ATATAAAACTTCTCAGATATTATAAGATCACTTATAGAACTTATTAAGAAGAACTTAGTATTTCAGTAATTAACAGACACTGAAGCTGTATTTATATAGATAAAGAAAATATTCATTAATACTTCTCTATTAATAATATTTAATTCTGATTATAAAATAGTTATTAAAGCTGACTTCTCTGACTATATTATAAAGAGAGCTATATTATAATATAATAATAGAGATATCTTATAATTATGTATCTTTATATTTAAGAAACTGAGTCTTATTGAATACAACTATGAAATCTATAATAAGAAACTTCTTATAATTATATACTATCTAGAAGAATAAGACTCTGAACTCTAAAGTATCTCTGAATTTAAGATAATCATAGATTATAAGAATCTTAAGTATTTTATAACTATCTATAAACTTACTGAATAATAAATATAATAATCTAAGTTCTTAAGCTACTTTCATTTTATAATATACTATTATCTCAGTAGTCAGAACTTAATAACAGATGCTCTCTTATAATAAGAGTAAGATCTATCTTTTAATATAATAGATATCTATTAAATAAACTGAGAATATCAGCTTCTAGATTTAAAAATATTAGTTAATTAAGATAAAATAACTTATAACACTATATATACTTCTTTAATTAAAATATTCTCTCTCTGAACTATCACTGATATTAATACTAATACTAATACTGATATCTTAACTTCTTCTGAATCTACACTGAATAAATTATAATATATAACAGCTTAAACTGATAAACTTCTTCAAGTACTTACTGAAACAGTATATTAAGAAATACTCTGATTTCTCTTAGAATTATATATAAGAACTAATATCTTAGAATACTTAATTAATAATAATAATACTTTATAGTTCTATGAATAATATTAAGTCTCTTACTTTAAATTCTTATATACTTGAATAATATAAGAGATATATAATTCATATATAACTAATTATTCAGATTATAAATAACTGTATTAAATAATCTCTCAGAAGTTCTACTAATTTGAGATATTAAATAATATCAGATATTTTATCTGAAACTGTAATTATTATTTCTCTATTATCTTATAAAAGAAATGTAGAAAAGATCTACTAAAATTACTTAATATTTCTAATAGAATCTGATAAGATATAATAATTAACTTTACTACTAATCTCTCTAAGAGTAAGAGCTGTAGAAATATTCTAATTATTATAAACTAATTAAATAAGAGTATTATATTAAAACTCTGTAATAAGATAAATACTGAATAAGTTACTAAAGCTTTTCTAAGAAGTCTATTTTATTAGATATATAAATTACTGAAATCTATAGTATTAGATTAAAACTGTTAATTTATAAACACTCTCTGAATAAGAATCTATTAAGTTTTTAAGATTATATATTATTTATTAACTATCTACTACTCTGAGACTGATAATATATTAGAATAGATAATTCAGATTATAAAGAATTATCTTTATAAGTTTTATAATTACTTATAAAATAATTAATATAATCTTCTTCTATATATAGAGATTACTATTAATAATTAAGATATTATTTTAATAGATATAAGTCTGTTCTTTCTTATATATAGTTATTATATAAAAGTATTAAATCTTCTAGAGATTATACAGTTTATACTGAATCTCTGCAGTTTAATTCAGATTACTGATAATATAGTAATAAAACTCTGAGATATCTATAATTAAACAGAAGTCTTTATAATAAATATTAAATAGAATTAAGAAGATTAAATTAATATTCACTGAGACTCTGTTAAATAATATAAGATAGAAGATCTGATATAATTAAATCTTAAGAATATATAGACTATATACTCATCTCACACACTGAATTATTATTATATAAAGTATAAAATAATAGAAGTTCTAGATAGTTATAATTACTATCTTGATATATTATCAGAGATTTATAATATCTTTTATATAAGCTTATTTTACTATACTATTATTAATCTGTTCTCTTCTTAACTGACTTCTAACTGACAGCTGTTAGATATTATAGAAGAAGATAATAAGCTTAAGTAAGAGATTGAGAATATTCTTAATAAGAGACTCTGTAACTGTGATTAATAATATCTTATAAAATAAGTCAGCTATAATCAACTGATCTGAACTCTGAGTTCTGTATTATCTGAAGCAGCAGCTCTTGACTGATGAGAACTGCTTCTGAAAGAGAGGGACTAATATGGCAGGCTGTGCCTGATCAATCATATAGACTATTCTGTTACACTTCACAGATTTCAACTGCTTCATTCTCAAATGCGTACACTACACTCTGATTCTCAGTCATTCTTGATTGCCAATCCTCAGCTGCTATGAACATGTATAGATTCTTCTGCCCTGAAGCTCCACTGCATATGCCATCACATACATGTATAAATATCCATTTCAATCACTGATTTCCATACTTTCTCTTTCTTTTCTTCTCTAACATTTTTCTCTTTGTTATATAAGACCTATCAATATCATACCGATCTATTCGGCGTAGGCTCCTTACACTCACTCATACAGCTTCCCAAACAACTACCTCTATGTGATGCCGTCAACTAGCCACTGCTTCGGTTCCACCACGTTACAATAGATTCACTGTCAGAGAAATCTGATAATATTGATCTGTCTTCATTCAAGATTTCATGTTCTGAGTGAGTTATTAAGTTAAATAAACATCTACAGAATTAGCTGTATATTTTTATGTGTAATTTTCTATATATATTTTCATCATATAATATATCATCTTAAAATCTAATTGCATTGTTGAGATATCATTGAAAATATTTCATCATAGTAATGGCGAAATGGCGGGCGTTGGGTGGTTGATCACGTTATACATCAGAAGACATCCAGAGCCAGGAAAACCAGCCAAAATTTGCTTGTCAGATGGATGAATGTTAATACCGCGTCTCTGCTCAATGAGCGCCAGAGTGCCCAATGCCCCTCCATTGATTTCCTTTTTTTCTCTGAAACGAATGAGCCCCTCATATCGAAGTTGACCCTGTAAATCACCATAGAAGTAGACGCTGTGGGATGTGAATTAGTGCTTTTCATAGTTAACCTCACCGCTAGTATTTGACCCTCCATATATAAAGAAAGACTGTAAAATTGTAAACGGCATGGAAAACATGTTGCTGTGTTTCCAAGCTGAGAGTGCCACCTATGTCATGCAATTGGCAGGGTAGGGAATAACACCCTTCCAAAACTTTTTCGCTGACCCCCACAAGACTCATCTCAATCAAATACCTTCCAATTTCCACACGCGCCAGTTACCACCATATCCAGCGGAAAAACCTCTTCGAATTCTCGGAATCTCCTATACTGCATTATCATTACGTCCCATATCTAACTTCTAAGTAACATGCCGGCCGAAACGAAGAAGAACTTGGATGTCAATCCCTTGCCTCGAGAATGCGAATGCGAACTTAAATATTTAAAACAACATGCGGATAAAGTCACTGAATGGCGAGCGACATCCGATACTCCGAAGGAAAGCATGGAGCCTCTGGACGCTTCGAAGATTAAAACCATACTACATGCAGCTAAGGCAGATGTGAGTGTGATATTATCATAAATCGGTAAATATGGGACTGATGTGTATGGCAGCCCTCAAAATCCAAAATTTTGAGAATAGGTGATCACACTCGGTTTTGGGCTAAGGTCCCTATGCGCCTCATTCCTATATCAAATGACCTCATGATATCCGATACTCCCGATGAAAAGTCAATAATAACCGTTCCGGTTGGGAAAATTGTAGATGTCACGGAAATTATTTCCTATATACACACCAGTGTTGACTTACTCACCATTAAAGAAATGATAGGGGAGGATAACAACAAGGCATAGGGAACGGGATAAATGGGATATGATGGATATTCATGGAAATTTGCATCAAATGATCTGGACTTAGAATTCTGTTATGTATTACAATGATTGTGTTTGCCTCCTCTTCTGCTTATCATATATTTGTATATATTTGGAAATAACCTTAGTTCATCTACTAAGTTCAACACGCGCCTCACTAAAAGCCTGCCTAGAACCCTGATGGTTGTGCATCCAGACTGCCACAATAGGGGAATTGTGGCAACAAACCCATGCTATCATTTGAGCTTGTCTCTGAAACCAACACATTCCGCCATAGCCCGTTTGTTGGGTGCTGTGTGTCGGGGTCAAAAAACCCGTCTTGCCAAGGCCCATTTGTCGAATTATGTGTGTCCAGGCCATAAAACGCATTTGTGTCTGGGTCAAAAATCACATTATGCCATGTTCGAAAGTCTGTGGTTGTTTCCCCGTTATAAAATAAATTCGAATCTATGGCTGGATGTGGAGGGCGGGATTCATTTGTGTTAAGATTGGTAGGTTCGTTGGTCGAAGTGTGATCTAAAGTATATTAGTGCTCATTCTACCTTGAGAAAGATCGGATGAGTGAATAGTACCATCGTCCTCCCATGCCACTAAATCCTGTCTGGATGTATCGATCGGGCGAGGGACATGCGATGGAACATCACCCGAGCCACCAGGACCGCTGTAATACGGCGAGTTGTCAGTGGATTCAGATATTGAGCTCGATGAGGATGTGCTGCGTCTGCTTTCTTGATTTGAGGTACCCGAGTGGTTAACGGACGTTTGATGTGCAGGATCGTTGGGATCTAAAACAAAACATGTTAGTGTCTGTAGAGAAGCGGAGAGACCAATTAAGTCAGACCTTTATTAGGGCGGATAGTATCATCTTCCCAGCTAAGGTAAACTCTCAATACCTCGAGTAGACGGCTCTGAGTTGTTCGAAGTTCGTGATAAGTATATCCATAAGTAATTAGCCCCTCAAGTATGATTTTTGCTGCTGATATGCATTTCGCGAATCGATCTTGCTTAGATTGGAGTAGAAGCCATTGAATGAATAACTTCCGTTGGTCATCTGTCAGAAGAGAATTTTCGCATCTAGCAATGTTAGCTAAGCTAGAAAATAAAAATGAATAAGAAGACTCACAAACTTGAAACATCATTATCCAGTTCAAAGATAATAGCTGGGCCAGCTTCTTGTATCAATTTAGTATAGCTCTTACCCCGTCGCTCGCATAGTTTCACACAATCAAGAGAGCAATCCCATTCTTTTGAAACCTGTTCATATGCCCCAGTCTTTAGTTTCTTCCCACACTCATATTTGGAATGAGAATCAATCTCGTGGACTGAATAGATTAAAGAAAGGCGGTGTGCAATAATCTGGTTGGCTATATTTTTTGCTGCTGTTGTTATAAATTTATACAAGCGTCGTCCCTTTGGAAGATTTGAATCGATGAGATCTTCAGGAGTCAAAATCGCCTTGAATGATGTTGTCAGCAAAGGTTTATCTTTAAAGGCTGTTTTTAATTTCAGCCATTCGCCTTGTTTATCCACCGCGAAGTTTCTTCGTCTTTTCTTGAATGGGGGAGAGCTTTGAGACACGGGTGGACTTGGAGAACCCAGAGTATTACTCTGGTTCACCCCAGCTCTTGGATTGAAAGGGCTGGAAGAACTGGTAGGGCATGGCGATAGCCATCGACCTGCTGAGGGATTGGAAGAGATGGAGGAACTGTTGAGACGTGAAGAACTCGTAGGGTACGTTGTCAGATTCTCTATTCCCACTGGCTGCTGATATAGCTGGCCATGGAGATTGGAAGAGATCAAAGAGCTGGGGGTGGATAACTGAGCTGCCGGACGAATTGAAGGTAATCGTCGGATGAGCTGATCCTGTGATGGAGCCTGAGTAACCGTGCCATGCTTACTCACTCTCTGTAGTGAGTGCGCCACAGTGTATGGAAAACCACACTGTAAAGAAAATATTTTGAATATAGTAATCTTCAAAAATTAATTAATAATCATCATCACATCTATCTATAACATAAAGATTATCTATATACTCATTAGAAGATGTAGAATTCACTATAAGTTGAGATTCTATAGAATTATCTTATTGTAGTTAAGTGACTGTAGATTTTATAGATTTAATTTCAATTAATTGAAGAGTCTTATTAAATGTCTTTTTCATCTCATCTACTCTATAGATTATAATCTTACAATTGGCATTCTTAATAGTAAGAACTTTATCTACTTATATCTGTCTGTAGAAGAATTTAATGATCTGATGTCTATTTATTTAATAATAATCTGTAAGTTCATTTTTACAGTGTGTATTCAATTTCACCTGAATCATACTATTCTTGAAGATCTTGTTCAACTGTCTTATTAAATCAGATATAAAAGTATTCTTCATATCTTCTAAGGTCTTGACTGCTGTATTAATTTAATGACATAGTTTTATAACTGTCTCTAAGAAGATTAATTATAAGAAGACAGTTAATAATTAATCTACAGATGACAGAGTAAAGTGATTGTATATATTATTATCACTATTATATATGTTGAGATCTAAGACATCATCAATAATAAAAGATCTTAATTAATTAAGAATTATATTATAATTAACTGAATACATTTCACAGTTAATAAAGTCAGCTCTCACAGTATTAGATTTAAATACTTACAGTTAAATACTCTTCAGATTAGTAAGAAATTGTCTATTATTATACTACTTATATTTATAGTAAGTAGTCTTATTAACTGTCTTTATATAATAATACTTATCCTGCTGAAAAGATATGCTATTAAGAGATTATAGAATATAACTTATATAAGATAAAAATCTAAATAGAATAATCTTATAAAGATTACAGTATTAAAGAATTCTTTTATAAGTATAAGAGGTCTACACTAAATAGATTGATATTATATTGATAGATCTTATATAACAAAGAGAAAACATTAGAGAAGAAAAGAAAAGAGAAAGTGTGAGAATCAGTAATTAAAGTGAATATTTATATGTATATATAATAGTGTATAAAGTGCAGCTTCAGAGTGAAAGAATCTATACACATTAGTAGCAGCTGAGAATCAGTGATTGAGAATGACTGAGAATTAGAGTGTATATATTTATAGCAGCTGAGAATTGATGATTAAGAATGACTGAGAATTGAAGTATATATATTCAAGAATGAAGCAGTTGAAATCTGTGAAGTATAATGAAATAGTTTATATAATTGATTAAGCACAGCCTGTCATATTAGTTTCTCTCTTTCAGAAGTAGTTCTTATTGATCAAGAACTGCTGTTTTAAATAATACAGAACTCAGAGTTCAGATCAGTTAATTATAACTGACTCATTTTATAAAATATTATCAGCTGCAATTACAGAGTCTCTCATTAAGAATATCTTCAATCTCTTACTCAAGTTCATTGTCTTCTTCTATAATCTCTGATAACTGTTAATCAGAAGTTAGTTAAGAAGATAACAGATCAATGATAGTGCAGTGAAGTAAGCTTGTATGAAAGATATTATAAATTTCTGATAATATGTTAAAATAGTAGTTATGACTATCTAGAACTTCTATCACTTTATATCTAATATAATAATAATCTAGTGTATGAGATGAATATGTAATTCATATATTCTTGAGATTCAATTATATAAGATTTTCTATCTTATACTACTTTGCAGAATCTTATCAGATATTGATTTAATCTTCTTAATCTTATTTCACAGTTATTATGAAGATCTCTGCTCAGTCACAGATATCTTGAAGCTTTATTACTATATTATCAGTAATCTGAATCAGACTGTAAGAGTTCAGTGTAAACTATGTAATCTCTAGAAGATTTAACACTTTTATATAATATTTATGTATAAGAAAGAACAGACTTATATCTGTTAAAATAGTATCTTAATCATTGATAATAATCTCTGTATATAGAAGAAGATTATATCAATCATCTTATAAGTGATTATAGAACTTATAAAGATAATTCTTTATAGTCTGAATTATCTATTCTAATGTATTATCAGTCTCAGAGTAATAGACAGTTAATAAACAGTATATAATTTTGAGAATTTGACAGATTCTTGTTCAGAGAGTACTCATGAATTGACAGTCTCAGTTCAATATAATAGATCTCAGTAACTTATATATCTGATAGAATAAACTTTGTAAGAAGACTTCAGTAACTTGTTCAGTATTCATTTTATTATAAGATTTCAATATTATATCTTTACTTAGTCAGTTAATAATAATCAGAATATTCTTATAATTCTTACTTTTAGATAGATTAATAGTGAAGTTAATTACTATATCTTATCAGATTCTATTAGAGATATTAAGTGATTTCAGTAGATCTTTTCTACAGTTCTTTTATAAGATAATAAAAGAACAGTAGTTACAGTTTCAGATAAAGCATCTGATACTGTTTAATATCTCAGATTAGTAGAACTCTTGAGAGATTATTCTATACAGTTATTTACAATCTGAATAATCAGTTATATAAGAGTTATACATCTCTTATATTATTCAGATATGTAAGAGTTCAGAGTAAGAGACTTAGTGTTATTTATAAAATTATAGAGTGTTATTATTATTGATTAAACATTCTGAGATATCAGTTTTTATATATAGTTCTGAGAAAAATCTGAGTGCTTCTTATTATACTACTTCAGTGAATACTTAGAGAAGTTTATCAGTTTAAGCTGTTACATGCTATAATTTATTCAGTGTAAATTTAAAAGAAATTAAGATATCAGTATCAGTATCAGTATCAGTGTCAGTAGTAGTTCAGAAAGAGAATGTTCTAATCAGAGAAGTGTGTATAGTATTATAAGTTATTTTATCTTGATTAACTAATATCTTCAAATCTAGAAGTCAGTGTTCTCAGTTTATTCAATAGATATCTATTACATTAGAAGACATATCTTACTCTTATTATAAGAGAGTATCTATTATTGAGTTCTGACTGTCAGAACAGTAGTGTATTATAAAATAAAAGTAGCTTAAAAACTCAGATTATCATATCTATTATTTAATAAGTTTATAGATAGTTATGAAGTACTTGAGATTCTTATAATCTGTGATTATCTCAAATTCAAAGATACTTCAAAGTTCAGAGTCTCATTCTTCTAGATAGTATATAATTATAAGAAGTTTCTTATTATAGATCTCATAGTTGTATTCAGCAGAACTCAGTTTCTTAGATATAAAAATATATAATTATAATATATTTTCATTATTATATTATCATATAGCTTCTTCTATGATATAATCAGAGAAATCAGCTTCAATAACTATCTCATGATCAGAATTAAATATTATCAGCAGAGAGATATTAATGAACATCTTCTTTATTTATATAAATGCAGCTTCAGTATCTGCTGATCATTGAAATACTAAGTCTTTTTTAGTAAGTTCTATAAATAATCTTATAATATCTGAGAAGTTTTGTATAAATTATTAATAGAAGTTAGCAAATCTGATAAAGCTTTGTATATCTTTCACAGTGCACAGAGTCTCTTATTCAAGAATAGCAGAGATCTTCTCAGAATTCATTCAGATTCTCTTATCAGCTTCTATGATAAAGTCTAGATATTTTATACTTTTAATCTTAAAATTATACTTGTCTATGTTTATCAGCAGTTCTGCTTTCTGTAGTTATTATAATATCTTCTATACATGTTCTTGATATTCTTTTCTAGATTCATCAGTGAAGATGAGAATGTTATCAAGATATACAGATACAAATTCATTAAGAAAGTCTTGAAGTGCTCAGTTAATATACTTCTGAAATATACTGAGAGTATTAGTCAGTTCAAAGAGTGTGACTACTCATTCAAAGAGATTATATTATATTCAGAATACTGTAAGTCACTTATCTTCTTTAATAATGCAGATCTTATGAAACACAGTAATAATATTTAACTTTATAAATTATTGAGCTTATCTGATATAAGTTAGAGTTTTATTGATAAGAGATAAAGAATAACAGTTCTTCTTTATTAATCTATTCAATTCTTAATAATTCATACAGAACTGAAGTTCTTCATCTAATTTCTTTATAAAGAGAATAGAAGCTGCAGCAGAAGAGTTGCTAATATATATAAATTCTTTATTTAACAGATCATTGAGTGTCTTTCAAAGAAGAAGAAGTTCATCTCAGAATATATTATAAAGAGAGTCTCATGATGATTCAGAGTTCTTACTGTCTCTCTTTTTCAACTTAATACTGTGATTCACTTCTGAACCTTGTAAGAGAGATAGATTTGTAACATTATTATTAGACTGACCGGCAGAACCATGAATTTCACATTTGATCTCATTTAGTCTGATCTTATACATTTCTTAGTGTGAGTTCCACCAGGACCAAGTCTCAAAAAAATCTGAAAATGAATTATTTCTGAGAGAAATGATGTGAAAAATGACCAGATTTAATTCAAGAACAGTGAAATGAGAGTAATTTCTCAGAATAAACTGTGAAAGATGATCATTCTTTCAAAATCAGAATGAGACTGAGACTGAAGATTAAAATCAGTCTCATTCAGTTCATTCAGTGATTACTTATATAATCAGAATTTGATAACAATTATTGATAATACTCATGAAATAACTAAATACATTCTTGTACAAGTTTATTTTTCACTTTCTCATGAAAACTACACTTCTCTGATATACTGTGATCAGAGGTATTAAACTGTCTGATAATTTCATGTTTTACAATCATGAGTTTCTTGATTGTTTCTTCTTGTAATTGTTCTCAGTGATAGTGATAAATATCTTAACTTGAGTTGAACTTTCACTTCATTCTTACCTCTATCAATGAAATTATCAGAATATTATATGTCATCAGTGTAATAGTTGAATATGTACTCTCAACAATTTTTCATAACTCTAGAATTGATTTGACATGTAAATTTATCAGATCATCTTGAAGATAGCAGTCAAATTCAGTTTTACAAGTATGTAGTTTTGTCTGATTTTCAGTTGCAATCAATGTATATAAGTTCTGTTTCAAAGTTAGTATTATAGTTCTATATAATATAAAGTGTTATCAAAGATTGTTACTTACTAGAGAATTGTATTTCACTATCTTCACATCTTGAATATCTGCTCATTCAAATCTCTGATAGTTGACATTGTAGTAGTCTCAGACTAATTTGACATATAAGTCTCATTTCTTCTCTATTCAATCTTGAGAAGTGTAGATGTTAACTTGATAGAAGAAATCTAGTAGAGCTGCTACAGTATAGTACTCTGTAAAAGATTGTTCAGTTTTGCTGTAGTAATATACCAGTTTATCTCTTACAGTAACAATAGCCTGCACTATAGTATCATCTCAGACTGAATTTCTTTTTGAGTGATTTAACTGCTTCTCAAGATGAGTAAATAAACTGTTATACACTCATCAGGCTGACTGCAGCATTGATGTATGAGTGATTGAGACTGTCTTTATTATCTTATAAAACTGAAACAGTAAATTAATCACATATTTCAACTGAGTTCACTTCATATCAGAAAGTTTTAATATCTGAATCTTTTTCTGATCAGAGTGTTACACTTAATAATTAATTATCTAACACAATTGAAGAGTCTGAACAGTCATCTCATATATTAAACTTCATCATATTCTAACATTCTGTATCATGTTCAGTGATATGACTGATTTATTTGTTTATTAAATATCATGAAATCATTGTTATTATTTAGAGAAGGTACAAATCACATTAACAATGTTTCAAATCTGTGATATTTAAATTATTAATCACTCTATTCAAAATTAATAGTAGCATTATCAAAAAGCATTATCAAAAAATAATATTAAAAAGTGTTGTCAAAAAACATTATCTTTTATAAAGTGAATATAAAAGTTACTTAAGTAATCACTTTCATCTCATTCTTATCTCAAGAATCAGTCATCTCATTATTCTTTATCTCAATGTTAAGATTCTTTATCAGTGTTTGTACTACAAGTTGAATCACATGAGCAATGCAGAGAATATGACCTTGTTTATTATTTCAGAAATACAAAGTCAATTTTTACTTCAAGCTCTTCATTATAGTGTAGTTATTTACAGCATTATCAGTTATAATTGTAAGAAGACTGAGACTAATATCTCAATAGTCATTTTTAATCACAGTCATTAATATCTCTGTTATATAATCCTCAGTATGACTACTGATCAATGATTCAAATCTAATTAATGTCTCTTGATAAGTTCAGTTCTCATCAATGTAATAACATGTAACTCTCATAAATGCAAGATTATTTATACTAGTTCATACATTCACTGTGAGAGACACTCTTCAATGATTCTTCAACTCTGATTCTAGATGTTATATATTAACTTTGTAGTATGTCTCAAGATTGAACTGAAGACAGAATCAATGTGAAATATGAAGATTTGAATTAAGTATTTGAAGAAGTGTTCAGAATTCGGGGTTTTCAATTGACTGAAGAGAAAGATTCAGAGATATATATATATAAAGTAATTATTCACAGAAGTTATCAGATAAGAGTTGTGAAATCAGAGTACTGATACATGATTGTTTTTACATGATTTTCTTCAAATTAGAAAGTTAGTGTTATCAAAAATTATTATCTAGTAGAGTAACTTATCAGCTCAGTAGTAATCTTCTGATTATTTTTCTTTTATTATCTGCATTCTGATGACTTCAGATGTCAGAAAATTTCTTCAGAGCTATAATCAGTTTATAATGAATATTTCTGAATAAAGTTACAGTGATTGTAGCAGAGAGATAACTCTTCAGTAATCTGCAATATAATCTGTTGATAATTATTTTATAGTTCATCTCAGTGTTTATGTTGAGTTTTTCATAAATTTCATGACCTGGAATCAGATATGAAGAATAAAGTGATTATTTATCATGATTGAAAGAGAGTATTCTGTATTGAATTGTAAACAACATAGACTTTATAATTCACAGTGATTTCTTGAAGAGTTTGTGAATCTTCAATAGAAATAAAAGAAGTGAAAGAAGTGAATTCAGAAGACATAATAATAATTTAAGAAAGATAATAATTTATTTTCAATAACTGATCACTGATGTGTATAAGAAGAATTAATATAAGAGAAAATAATCTTGTTTCTTAGCTTAGTTATAATTTTAGTACTAACTCAGATTGAATATCATCAATGTATAAAAGTAAATAAATAATCTTGATTAATCTCTGTTATATTTCTTGAAATATATTAATATTGTGAAAGAGAGCATTACTAAATTATGTTATCAGATGATATCATTAAAAATATATTAATAATTGTGAATATCAATGTTGAAAAAATGTTGATACTTATACATTATAGATATATATATATATATATATTATTCCTGACTTGATTACAACTTGTACAATAATTTTTAAAAACTCAAAATTAATTTCAATTATTAATAATTATGAACTTATAACTAATTAATATAAAAAGAAAAAAATCTTTTCTACTCATTATCTTTCTACTCTTTCTTATTCTTCTTATCATTCTTCATAATTTACTTCTTATTCTTCTCTTTCTTCTTCTTCTTCTCATCTGAGATGATAATTATCTCAAAATCTCTCTTCACTGCCTTCTCAGAGAAGAGTTTCTACTGCTTTCTCTCAGCCAGGTCAATCTGCATTTCAAAATCCTGCATTTTCTGATCTGCTGTCTCAGGTTTCATCTCAGTAGTAAACAGATTGATATGCTCAGAGAGCAGAGCTGTCTTCTCAATATTCTGAATCATGAAGTGCATTCAAGACCTGAACAAGGCCTCAATTCTCTTCTTCTCTGTCAGCTTCTGCTAATCAATTAGAGAACAGAAGTGTTATTAAAAATCATTATCTCTCAATAAATAAAAAACTTATCAGTTTTAACTTCTTTATCTTTCACTTTAACATCTTCTCAATCTTCTTCTATCACTACTTATTTATAGTAACACTCTTCTTCTCTCTCTCTCTCTTCATCTTAGTCTTAAATTATTCTCAGAACTTCTTCTGATCTCATCACTACTGCATGAGACTCTTCACTGTCTTTTTCTTCAATCTCTCACAGGCAGTGTCATTCACATTATTTCTATACTTAGTTCAGTCTAAATCTATCAGAAGTATTACTTAAAATTATTATCATTCTACTCTCTTACAGAGTCTCTTCAAGATATTATAACATGTCTTACAATCTGTCTTCTCTCACTTAAATGCCTTCTTCTTCTCTTTCTTCAATCTGTGACAGTGCTCACGCATCTTAGTGGTCTGCAGAACTGCAGAATATTTAAAGAGAAATAACATGATTGATTTCAGTGAGCATTGAAGAGAGATGAAGGTAGAAGAGATGATCAGAAATGATATAATAATAATAATGATAATAATGATAATAATGATAATAGTAATAATGATGATGATGATAATGAAAGAGAAAGTGCATTGAAATATATTACTGACTTATCAAATATAAAGAGACTTAAAGAAAATATTAACAGCTTTCAGTGATGTACAGAAACAGCTACAGTATTGTATAGTAATATCATCTTCATTTAATACATGCACTGTTGATATTCTTTATATACAGTTATTATATAATCTGTATCAGAGATACATGCAGAAAACAGATCTTTGTTGCTAGAACAAATAATTGCAGCAATTCTCTATTTTCATATTATAAAGATAAGTTATTCTCATTTCTTTCTTCTCTCTTTTCTCTTCTTCAATCAATCACTAATTTCAAGCTGATATGAAAACTATTAAAACACTCTCAGAAATTCTCAAATTGAAGAGTATAAACTAATTAAATTTCAAATGCAGAAGAAATCAAATTATCTTCTATAGATTCAATTATTCATTCTCTCTTAAATAAAACAGCAGTTGCATCTCTTTCTCTCTCTCAATCAAACAAAACATGGCCTGTGAAAAGTGAGTATCATGTCAGATTATAATGACCAACACAGCCTCAGCATGCAGAGCTGTATATACACAGTGTATACTGAACTGAGAGACTGTGTGAGTTATGAACCAGCAGCAGCATTTCAGAGAGAGCTGTGCAGTGTGAAAAAGTCACAACTCTCAGTCACATGTGCAGAGAGTGAATTACTGCAGTAAGTGTATATGCATTGAAGTAACACTTTTTAATAATACTCAGTCTCTGATATGATGAAAATAGAGTCTCTTCATGAGATCTGTTTCTATCAGAAGTCAGAGAATCTTATATTTCTCAAGATTATCTTCATATATCTTATCTGTAAAATTAATGAAGAGAATTATTGATTTCAGTATTCTGTTCTTGATGTTATTTAAGTAACAGCAGAGTTCATTCTGATCACACTTTTTAAGTGTATATTTTCTAATTATTCACATTTATATAGATATATACTGATTATTTATTAGATAATGTTAAGACAATAACTCATCACAGCTGTGTTATTCTTACTATAAAAGATATATAATTGATGATGAACATTGTGAAGACTCTGAGAAGTGAGTATTTTGAGAATGCTGTGACTCTGCAATCTTGATTTTTTTTTGTTTTTATTTTTTATTTTTTTCTTTTTCTTTCTCTTCTTTTTTTCTTTCTCTTTTTTTTTTTTTTTATTGTGATTTTTTCTTGTTGTTTTGTTTTTTATTTTTTTATTATTTTTTGTATTTTATATTTTTTTTTTAATTAAAATGATATTAATTATGATCTGTGTTCAGAAAAGTAATGATATTTGATAATACTCTCTATTAAATTTTCAACAAATGAGTACTATGTTATGATATTATGTAAGTGAGAAATAATTTCATGATTTCATTTGATGTCATTTTCAATAATGAGATCAGAATGAAAATGTGACTAAGAATTTAAACATATTCTTTATCTAAGACTAGATTTTTATTTGAAAAGTGAATCTGAGACCTTTAATATTTGAAATAACAGGATTTGAAATCAATGTGATGAACACAAACCATGATCAGAAGTAATGCTTTTAGACAACATAACAACTGTAAAGTTTAATTCTGGTCTCAGACACGGTTATACAGTCAGTCTAATTATTATCTTATCAGAAGACATCTAGATATTCATAATATTATTGAGAAAGTTTTATATGAGAATTTATTATTATAACACAGAATAACTTTTCTAGAGTCTTTTTAATATTAGTCAGACTGATAGAATAGATTGATATATAATTCTACTATTAACAATCTTGTCAGTGACTCTGTCAGTGATTTTAATAATAACTTCTTTTTCAGAGTATTTCTTAAGCATTGACAGAGATCTGTGTAAGATTCATAGTCTTATAAATATCATCTTTGTAAATTCTATCATTGTTAGAAAATATCAAGCTTCTGTTTTAAGCATTTAATAAGATGTCTTATTCAGATAGCTAGACAAGTTTTAACATAAGATTATAATCAAGATTATCAACTTCATATGCATAGACATCTTCACATTGATATTCTCTCATATCTATATTTAGTTTCATTATGTAACAAGTATAGACATCTTTTAAATCATTAAATTCTGTGAGAAGTCAGAGTTTTAATAAGAGAATACACTGAAGATTATAATGTCTTATAACTGAAGATTTTATCATTGCATAGTAACATAGACTGCTGTCTATCATGACTTTTATATTATACATGTTATCAATCACAGTAGATACAAGAATTGCAATTATTGTTATTTTCTCTTTAAATCATTGTTGTCTGATCTCTTCAAGCTTCTGTTTACAAATTTGAACAGAAGCTAATCTTTTCTCTGTTTTATCAGAGTATTCTTATAGTTATCTTCTGAATCTTCTTTCACTGCAATGTGATTAATGTGAATAGACACTGATTCATTCTTTGAATAAGAAGACACTGATCTTTCTCTTGATTGAGAAGGCATATAGATCAATTGACAGTTAAAAGCAATGTGTTTTGTTCAGTTACAGTTGATGCATACTTTATATTAATGTTAATCAGTGACTTCTTCAGAAGTGATTTCAGAAACTCTGAAGCTTGTTTAAACAGCAGAAACTCTTGCTTATGTATAGATATTTGAATCTATTCAGTTTATGACATCTGCATCATTGCTGTTCTTCAGTGTGAATGTATAAGTAACTGAAGTATAACATCTTCTGCCACTGTTCTGTATACTCTTGAGCTTGATAAGACAGTCATTCAATGTCTGAAGCTGTGTGCAGAAACCTTCATAAGTCTGATCTTTATCTATACTTATAAGAGTCTGTAAGAGTTCAAAAGTTAATGTCTTCTTAAGCATACTAATCTTCATTTGATTCTCTCAAGATTGATTATCTACTTCTAGAATCTTGATATTGAAGTCAGAAATGAATGTTATAAGAGAAGTGTTTCTCTGTCAGATACTCTGTAATCAATGTAATACTTTCTATTGTATGACAGTGTCTCAGAACAGAATATCAAGATATTTGATAATATTATCAGATATTTACAACACTGATTCATATACTTTCTTTTATAAATGAAATTTCTATTTCATATGATTCTTCAATTGTTCATTGATATATCAATCTTGATTGATTAATAAATCAATGATATCTTCATCTACACTCAGTTTCATGAGCATTTTCATTCTTCATGATGAGTAGAGAGTGAGATCAGAAGCATTAAAATATACAGAAGTATTTAAGCATTCTTTCAACACTTTTATATTCAATTCTGTAGATGTTGAAATCACATGCATTAATCATTGAATCTCTTTATATTGACATTGTTAAGTTGCATGCATATCAGCTATTTATTGCTGTTGTAATTTCAACATTACTCAGAGTCACTGTGGTATTACTTTCATACTCATATTTGAGAGTTCTCTTATATTGTTGTTAGATATGTTATTCATTGAGTGTATGATATCTGTGAAATCTTGAAGAAGTGTAATTATATGAATATCTTATACATCTGAGTGTCAGAACTCTCAGGTCTTTTACTAATATTCTCTTTATAAGATCTTATTACAGAGTCAGAGTAACTGATAAGCAAGCTTCTATCTGAAAACTCAGCATTCACTTAACTGTTTAACTGTTTCTCTATTTCTTACACATTGTTACATGTTTAGATATCTCAGTGAGTAATCATTTCTAATGAGAAGATGATATATGAATAATTATTTCTAATAAGAAGACAATAAACATTTTTCTAGTGTAAGAGACCTATGCTGAATAGATCAGTATTATGTTAATAGGTCTTATATAATAAAGAGAAAAACATTAAAGAAGAAAAAGAAAGAGAAAGTACAAGAATCAGTGATTGAAGTGAATATTTATATGCATATGTGATAGTGTACATAGTGAAGCTTCAGAGCAGAAGAATCTATACACATTAGTAACAGCTGAGAATCAATGATTGAGAATGACTGAGAATCAGAGTGTATATGTTCATGACAGTCAAGAATCAGTGATTGAGAATGACTGAGAATCAGAGTATATACATTCAAGAATGAAGCAGTTGAAATCTGTGAAGTGTAATGAAATAGTCTATATGATTGATCGGGCGCAGCCCGTCACAATAAGATAAGAATTATGATTATTTATTAATAGCAGTTGATAACTGCTTATTTAATACTTTTTTATTATCTTATTAAACTGCTTAATTCATTCAAATTCAATCTCATTATTTATAAAGTCAGATTCAGATATAATAATAATATAGTTATTAAATAAGTTAAAGTGTGTATATTAATTCTCTAGATAAATCTTTAATTTTATTATAATTAATAAATTCAATACTGTGTTATCTACACTGACAGACTTTATTACTATTATTAACTCATGAGAGTATAATAACTATATAATGAAATTCATGTCTCTAAACATAATTATAACTCACTATCTATATTCTTCTTCTTCTTGAAATTTAATCTCATTAAAGTTATAGATATCACAGTGAAAAAATTGATATTAATTGAAAACAGCTTTATATTAATTAAATTAGTTAATAATAAAGCTTATATTCTTATAAGACACTTATTTTAAATTTATAAGTTTTTACTTGACTTATTTATAATCTGATAGATATTTAATGAATTAATATATTCATATCTTACTTACTATAAGAGATGCAGTCTCTGAATCTGTATAATATTATCTTAACATGCAATTCACAGCAGCTTTAATATACTTGATAATAAGTGAATAAAAATTAATGTTTAACTGATGAATTTATATCTTAATTATCTCTTTCTGACTGTCATTTAATACTTGATTCAGTGAAATTCTCATAGTTCTTGATTTCTTTCTGTTGATTCTCTCATATAAGATAATATATAAGACTTTGAATTCTTATAACAGAGATTAGACTGGCCGGCAGAATCATGAATTTCACATTTGATCTCATTTGATCTGGTTCTATACATTTCTTGGCGTGAGTCCCATCAGAATCAAGCCTCAAAAAAATCTAAAAATGAATCATTTCTGAGAGAAATGATATGAAAAATGACCAGATTTAATTCAAGAACAGTGAAATGAGAGTAATTTCTCAGAATAAACTGTGAAAGATGATCATTCTTTCAAAATCAGAATGAGACTGAGACTGAAGATTAAAATCAGTCTCATTCAGTTCATTCAGTGATTGCTTATATAATCAGAATTTGATAACAATTATTGATAATACTCATGAAACAACTAAATACATTCTTGTATAAGTTTATTCTTCACTTTCTTATGAAAACTACACTTCTCTGATATACTGTGATCAGAGATATTAAACTGTCTGATAATTTTATATTTTATAATCATGAGTTTCTTGATTGTTTCTTCTTGTAATTATTCTCAGTGATAGTGATAAATATCTCAACTTGAGTTGAACTTTTGCTTCATTCTTACCTCTGTCAATGAAATTGTCAGAATATCATGTATTATCAGTATAATAGTTGAATATGTACTCTCAATAATTTTTCATAACTCTAGAATTGATTTGATGTGTAAATTCATCAGATTATCTTGAAGATAGCAGTCAAATTCAGTTTTATAAGTATGTAGTTTTACCTGATTTTCAGTTGTAATCAATGTGTGCAAGTTCTGTTTCAAAGTTAGTATTATAGTTCTATGAAATATGAAGTATTATCAAAGATCATTACTTACTAGAGAATTGTATTTCACTGTCTTCATATCTTGAACATCTGCTCATTCAAATCTCTGATAGTTGATATTGTAGTAGTCTCAGATTAATTTAATATATAAGTCTCATTTCTTCTCTGTTCAATCTTGAGAAGTGTAGATATTAACTCAATGAGAGAGATCTAGTAGAGCTGCTATAGTATAGTACTCTGTAAAAGATTGTTCAGTTTTACTGTAGTAATATATCAGTTTATTTCTTACAGTAATAATAGCCTGTGCTATAGCATTATTTCAGACTGAATTTCTTTTTAAGTGATTCAACTGCTTCTCAAGATAAGTAAATAAACTGTTATACATTCATCAGACTGACTGCAGCATTGATGTATAAGTGATTGAGACTGTCTTTATTATCTTATAAAACTGAAACAGTAAATCAATCATATATTTCAACTGAGTTCACTTCATATCAGAAAGTTTCAATATCTGAATCTTTTCTCAATCAGAGTATTACACTCAATGATTAATCATCTGATATAATTAAAGAGTCTGAATAGCTATTTTATATATTGAACTTCATCATATTCTAACATTCTGTATCATATTCAGTAGTGTGACTGATTTATTTGTTTATTAAATATTATGAAATTATTATTATTATTTAGAGAAGATACAAATTGTATTAATAATGTTTTAAATCTGTGATATTTAAATTATTAGTCAATCTATTCAAAATTAATAGTAGCATTATTAAAAAGTGTTATTAAAAAGCAATATTAAAAAGTGTTATTAAAAAATATTATCTTTTATAAAGTGAATATAAAAGTTACTTGAGTAATCACTTTCATCTTATTCTTATCTTAAGAATCAGTTATCTCATTATTCTTCATCTCAATATTAAGATTCTTTATCAGTATTTATATCATAAGTTGAATTATATGAGTAATGCAGAGAATATGATCTTATTTATCATTTCAGAAATGCAAAGTCAATTTTTACTTCAAGCTCTTTATTATAGTATAGTTATTCACAGTATTATCAGTTATAATTGTAAGAAGACTGAGACTAATATCTCAATAGTCATTTTTAATCACAGTTATTAATATCTCTATTATATAATTCTCAGTATGACTACTGATCAATGATTCAAATTCAATTAATATCTCTTAATAAGTTCAGTTCTCATTAATATAATAATATGTAACTTTTATAAATATAAGATTGTTTATACTAGTTCATGTATTCACTGTGAGAGACACTCTTCAATGATTCTTCAACTCTAATTCTAGATATTGTATATTAACTTTGTAGTATATCTTGAAATTGAACTGAAGATAGAATTGATATAGAATATGAAGATTTGAATTAAGCATTTAAAGAAGTGTTCAGAATTCAGAGTTTTCAATTGATTGAAGAGAAAGATTCAGAGATATATATATATAAAGTAATTATTCATAAAAGTTATCAGATAAGAGTTATAAAATCAGAGTACTAATATATAATTATTTTTACATGATTTTCTTCAAATTAGAAAGTTAGTATTATTAAAAATTATTATCTGATAGAGTAACTTATCAGCTCAGTAGTAATTTTCTGATTATTTTTCTTTTATTATCTATATTCTGATGACTTCAGATGTTAGAAAATTTCTTCAGAACTATGATCAGTTTATAATAAATATTTCTGAATGAAGTCACAGTGATTGTAGTAGAGAGATAACTCTTCAGTAATCTATAATAAATCTGTTAATAATTATTTTATAGTTCATCTCAGTGTTTATGTTAAGTTTTTCATAAATTTCATGACCTGAAATCAGATATGAAGAATGAAGTAGTTATTCACTATAATTAAAAGAGAGTATTCTGTGTTGAATTGTAAATAATATAGACTTTGTGATTTACAGTGATTTCTTAAAGAGTTTATAGATCTTCAATAGAAGTAAAAGAAGTGAAAGAAGTGAATTCAGAAGATATAATAATAATTTCAGAAAGATAATAATTTATTTTCAATAACTGATCACTGATGTGTGTAAGAAGAATTAATATAAGAGAAAATAATCTTGTTTCTTAACTTAGTTATAATTTTAGTACTAACTCAGATTGAATATCATTGATATATAAAAGTAAATAAACAATCTTAATTAATCTCTGTTATATTTCTTGAAATATATTAATATTATGAAAGAGAGTATTATCAAATTACATTATCAGATAATATTATTAAAAATATATTAATATTATGAATATCAATGTTGAAAAAATGTTGATACTTATATATTATAGTGATTTGTGAATTATGATAGTTAAATATATATATATATATATATCATTTCTGACTTGATTACAACTTGTACAATAATTTTTGAAAACTCAAAATTAATTTTAATTATTAATAATTATGAACTTAAACTTATAATTAACTAATATAAAAAAAAAAAATCTACTTCTTCTCTTTCTTATTCTTCTTATTATTCTTTATAATTCACTTCTCATTTTTCTTCTTCTTCTTCTTCTTCTTATCTGAGATAATAATCATCTCAAAATCTCTCTCTGCTACCTTCTCAGAAGAGAGTTCTCACTGCTTTCTCTCAGTCAGATTAATCTGTATCTTAAAATCCTGCATTTTCTGATCTGCTGTCTCAGGTTTCATCTCAGTAATAAGCAGATTGACATGCTCAGAGAGCAGAACTGTCTTCTTAATATTCTGAATTATGAAGTGCATTCAAGATCTGAATAAGATCTTAATTCTCTTCTTCTCTATCAGCTTCTGCTAATTAATTAGAGAACAGAAGTATTATTAAAAATTATTATCTCTTAATAAATAAAAAACTTATCAGTTTTAACTTCTTTATCTTCTACTTTAATACTCTCTTAATCTTCTTCTACTGTTACTTATTTATAGTAATACTCTTCTTCTCTCTCTCTCTCTTTATCTTGAACTCAAATCATTCTCAGAACTTCTTCTGATCTCACTACTACTATATAAGACTCTTCACTATCTTCTTCTTCAATCTCTTACAGGCAGTATTATTCACATTATTTCTATACTTAGTTCAGTCTAAATCTATCAGAAGTGTTACTTAAAATTATTATTATTCTACTCTCTTACAGAGTCTCTTTAAGATATTATAATATATCTTATAATCTATCTTCTCTTACTTAAATGTCTTCTTCTTCTCTCTCTTCAATCTGTAACAGTGCTCACATGCCTTGATGATTCACAGAATCACAGAATATTTAAAGAGAAATAACATGATTAATTTCAGTGAGCATTGAAGAGAGATGAAGACAGAAGAGACAGTCAGAAATAATATAATAATAATAATAATAATAATGATGATGATAATAATAATAATGATAATAATAGTGATAATATTAATAATAATAATAATAATGATAATGATAATAATGATAATAATGAAAGAGAAAGTGTATTGAAATATATTACTGACTTATTAAATATAAAGAGATAAAGAAAATATTAACAGCTTTCAGAGATATATGAAAACAGCTACAGTGTTGCATAGTAATATTATCTTTATTCAATGCATACAGTGTTAATATTCTTTGTATACAGTTATTATATAATCTATATCAGAGATACATGCAGAAAACAGATTTTTATTACTAGAAAGAATGATTACAGCAATTCTCTATTTTCATATTATAAAGATAAGTTATTCTTATTTCTTTCTTCTCTCTTTTCTCTTCTTCTTCAACTCATCACTAAGTTCAAGCTGATATAAAAACTATTAAAACACTCTTAGAAACTCTTAAATTGAAGAGTATAGACTAATTAAATTTTAAATACAGAAGAATCAAATTATATTCAATATTATTAATTATTCATTCTCTCTTAATAAAATCACAGTCATGTCTTCTCTTCTCTCTTTCTTAAATAAAATATAGTCTGTGAAAACTGAGTACTATATCAGACTATAATAATTAATATAACCTCAGTATACAGAGCTGTATACATACAGTATGTACTGAACTGAGAGACTGTGTGAGTTGTAAACTGACATCAGTATCTCAGAGAGAGCTGTGCAGTGTGAGAAAGTTACAACTCTCAGTTATATATGCAGAGAATAAATTATCACAGTAAGTGTATATACATTGTATAAAAGTAATACTTTTTAATAATACTCAGTCTCTGATATTATGAAAATAGAGTCTCTCTGTGAGATCTGTTTTTATTAGAAGTCAGAGAATCTTATATTTCTTAAGATTATCTTTACTTATCTTATCTGTGAAATTGATGAGAGAAATCATTAATTTCAGTATTCTACTCTTGATATTATTCAAGTAACAGCAGAGTTCATTCTGATCACACTTTTTAAATGTATATTTTCTAAATATTCACATTTATACAGATATATACTGATTATTTATTAGATAATATTAAGATAATAACTTATCACAGTTATATTACTCTCACTGTGAGAAATACACAGTTAATAATAAACATTATAAAGACTCTGAGAAGTAAGTATTTTAAGAATACTACAGCTCTGCAATCTTGATTTTTTTTATTTTTATTTTTTATTTTTTTATTTTTCTTTTATTTTTTTTTTCTTTTTCTTTTTTTTTTTTTTTTTTTTTTGTTCATTCTGATTTTTTCTTGTTTTATTTATTTTTTATTTTTTTATTTTTTTTTTGGATTTTATATTTTTTTTATAATTAAAATTATATAAATTATAATCTGTGTTTAAAAAAGTAATAATATTTAATAATACTTTCTATTTGAATTTTCAACAAATGAGTACTATGTTATGATATTATGTAAGTGAGAAGTGATTTTATAATCTCATTTAATATCATTTCTCAATAATGAGATCAGAATGAAAATATGACTAAGATTTAAATATATCTTTATTCAGACTAGATTTTTATTTGAAAAGTGAATCTAAGATCTTTAATATTTGAAATAATATGATTTGAGATCAATGTAATGAATACAAACTATGATTAGAAGTAATGCTTTTAGGCAATATGACAACTGTAAAGTTTGATTCTGATCTCAGACACGGTCACACAGTCAGTCTAACAGAGATATGATTTTTAATTTTGAATTGCTTTTATATATGTTAACAGCTCTTTGCAACTGCTTCTCAGTGTAATTAAAAGATTTAGACATGATTATAATTAATGATGATTATTTAAAGATGAAGAATAAAGATATTGAAAATATTTTCTGTATAATGTGATTTTCTGTACACTGTGGCGCACTCACTACAGAGAGTGAGTAAGCATGGCACGGTTAAGCGGTAACTGAGAGATAAGAAAATTTGCATTATTTGAAGACCTGTATTGCAGTGAAATGAGCTTTCAACTCTGCTCTGAAGCTTCTTTAAGAAAGAACTGATGAAAGTTCTGTAACAAATCCTGCTGCAACAGTCAGAAAATAGCATCTAATCTAGAAACCTTACTTTACCTCTGAATCAAGAACTGTTGAGGGAGAGAGTTTCTGTAATATTTCTGAAAGAGTGCGAGTCTCCATATTTTCGATTTCAAGCTTTGATCATTGGGAGGGCAAAGCGCTCGTGGAGAGAGATAATGTCTTGAGTTGCCTCGATAACCATATCATGTGATAATACGGCGGTTGCCGTCGTATTGTCATGTGATCATATTTCGCTTCTCTGATTCGGTCCCGTGTCAAGAAAAACTCAAAATCATTGTACTGGGGCTTCCAAGGCTTGGCCAATAGATGCCCTGATACAAAGCACACTAGGTGATTGATGCTTGAATCCTGGGAGGCGCATGGTTAGTTACTGATGGAGCGTGATCCCGGCTGCCACATCCGAGCTTTACCTCCCCCTGTCAAAATGAGAACAGATGCAAAATCTCCTCTTTGCTCAATGAGGACATCATTCAAAGCTATCACAGCACCGCTGATATGCAGGATGTCTCAAGAACCAGGGAAGAAACTCAAGTGCTTCGATCACATTGAGAGAGGATATCTCAATCCATGGGGCGAGTTTCCAACCTGTCTTTATGATCAGGAGTCTACTATCATATCAAACTTTCCTCAAAAGAACCAGCTGCGCCTGAATGGCCTAAAATCCCGACAAAGGTGATATTGAGCTCGAAATATAGCCCTTTGAAACCCCATTTGCCTAATGAGGACAGGATTAACGACTATTGCTGTACAAACCAGGAGTGACTTTACTTATTTGAAGGCCATAACTCTGAAATAGTGTAACTATTCATACAGGCCCTGGACAAGTTTTTGCTGTCCAACATTTGCTGAAATGAGAATGACATACCCCTTCAACCATTGAAAAAGCCTCCATTGGAGGCGCATAGAGAGTGGCTGCCTGATAGCTATAAACCACAAGATGTTGCTCTGCGACGAATCATTTCAAAATGGACTGACTTGACTGCTTTTTCTTGCAAAATGTATTCTAACCATCTCATATGCCCTACTGTCAGCAGCACTTATCATGCTAAGTACAGTGCATCTTATCTTGCTTACTGTTCACTGCCTTCAGTCTCACTGTTTATCTGAGATATCAATCTTTGTTCTCTTTATCTGCGTCAATGCTGTCATCATTGGCATTGGTCTATCAGGCTTAAGATGTGCGGGTGAGAAGCTCCTTCTACTGAGATGGTGATGATAAATGCTAAATGCTTGTTTCAGATACACCAGCATTCTACTATTTCTTGAGATTATGTACAGCATTCCCTTTAGCTCTAGAGATACATTATTCCCAGCTTCTTAATTTCATCCTCACTAACCGCGTGATGTCTAGATGATCCAGCAAACCAAAATTCAGGCTGGACCACTTACAAACGCCCTGCTGCATTGATTATTTCTAGGATATGGTTTTCTGTCCCCGGTGATAAAGCTCGGGTTGATCTTATGATGTGCTCTTCTCCCTACTCTTGATAGGCCTTGTGCTCATTGAGTTAGCTCAGTCATCTACAAGGTGTCGGTGAAAGATACAGGTGTGATCATGTCTATTGACTACACAGTACTTGTGATTGCCGGTCTGCTTTTTTGGCATGGAATTCGCGGTATATCATCTCAGGGGCCTGTAATCTGTGAAGTTACAATCCATGCACTTCTTGTTCTTGTAACAGCAGGGTTTGCTGCAGGCAGACTCTTTCACAACTGACCCCTTTCAATCCAAGTAAGTTCAGTGAAACTATGGTTCTCTCTTCAACTTGTGCTGATATGGCTACAGGTGATGCTGATTACCACTATTGATGTCTACATGACTTGAAATATTTCCACTCAGCCTGGGGAACTAGGGAACACTATGCCGTTACATGGCTTCCCAGACAACACTTCCAATATTTCCTATTTCTAATTGCATTGGAATGTGGCTACCTGTGAATACTAGTCAGTGTAGCAAGGCCCCATACTCTTCTAAATTTACTTGCTTCTAATTGCTTGAACGTTGAATAGTTTTAGCCTTTTCCATTTAATACCATAACAATATTATCTTTATATTGAGCCCGAAAATGAGTCTTTTTGGATTTTCCTTTGCCCAATGAGGACAGTGGTCGATTGCCGCTGGTGTTGCAGTAGGCAGGGATGCCAGGATGTGTCGAGGGCACAGGGAAACTTGCGTCGATCACCTGGGAGAGCGAGTGCGATATACATGCCTAGCTTCAGTCCGAGCCTCACTGCTTTTGACTATAAGAGATGCTTCACCGCTCGCTCGTTGCCTTATTTCAGTCCGGGCTGGCCAAGGTCTTTGCAGCCTGCTCAGTTGATCAAGAAGGTGGAAATTAGCTCCTGCTGCTGCATATGAAGGGACTGGCTTTTGCTTTTATTGTACAGCATAAAGTTGGTTGATATCTCATTCCTCTACCATGTCGAGTTGCTGACTGTGTTAAAAGGTCGTTTGGTAGCTTTCGAGAGACTATTGACCATGGCGCAGCAGGTACTCAGCTTTTTGAGCTGGTTGGCACCAGATGTGCCCAGCAATGAGGATGCGAAAGACGCTTCAAACATCCACACACCAATGTCTCCTGGACAGTATGTTTCCCCACCTTGTTTTTAATCATTGCTAATAGGTAGATACGACAGGCAAACCAGGCTCTACCAGTTCGCAATTGATGACATTAAAGGAGTCAAATGTTATTACAGTTTGATGTATGACTTGAAATCTACTCGCGTACTATTTGCCGCGAAAACCAAAGATGGAATCAGGGTAGGGATATCTGATTGGGAAATGTTCATCAAAGCAAAGGGTGCTAGGGGCGCAGTCGAAAAGATGGATGAGGATCTGAAAGAACTCGCAAGCAAATACGGGCTAGCCTGGGATGAGGGATTGGGCACAGCTGATGTCTTGGAGAATGAGCGGAAATGATCAACCCCATTTTGCATCCCTGAAAATTGTATTTTAAGTATAGTCTTTGGCTGGGTGGAAAACTAGGATATTGTTTTAACCTTACCCGGCCGTGGGGTGTTGTATATAAATGGTAGCTTACTTTCTACCAATCTTTCGCCGTCCACATCTCTCTTTTCACAAACTCTTTTATGTCTTGCGCACCTAAAAACTAATTGACAACTCTCACTCTTTAAAATCAAGTGCTGCTACTGCGGAGGAACTGGCTCAACGGTCAACGGATGCGTATGTGGGCATGAGTATTGCCCAGCATGCTTCCGCTTAGATGATATCTAGTTTTGTAGAAACTTAACTAACGTAATCAATCGGTCAACGGATCGAATCACTCAACGGATCGACTCCTCCACCCAACCACCTTCATCAACATATTCATTATATATGCCTTCAGCCTCAAAGTCTCAGGCTTCCAGCAAGGAAAGAATGTTTTTATTAGCTATTTCTGTCTATGAATCCAAGCAGATTTCATGTATTAAGACTGCTGCTCGGGCATATGGTGTGTCATACACTACACTCCACAGTTGAATCCACAGATGCATATCATATGAAATATCAGTCTCAGCATGCCGAAAGCTTACTTCTACTGAAGAAGAAGCCCTAGTTCAATGGATAATATCCATGGATGAGCGAGGTCTCCCCCCCCGGATCACACACATGAGATATGACCATTCAACTACTCAAGGCCCGCGGATCTACTATCCCACCTATCATTGGAGAATGCTGAGTACAGAGATTTATTCAACATCATTCTAAGCTTGCTATCAAGCTTACATGCAGCTATGACCATCAGTGAGCCTGATATAAAAACCCAGAGATCATACAAAAGTGGTTGAGAGTGGTGAATAATATCATCAAGAAGTATGAGATTCTATCAGAGAATATCTACAACTTTGATGAAGTTGAGTTTTTTATAAGAGTTATCTCATCAGTCTTAGTGATAACTAGGTCTGAAAGAGTAGAAAAGACATCTCTTATCCAGCCTGAGAATAGAGAATGAGTGACTGTCAACTAGTCATACATGGAGCTACACCTCTAGCTCAGGAGAATAGGGCTTTATGAGCTGTAAATGAGAAGCAGAAATGCAAGCAAGGCCAAGACTGTACATATATAGATCAGAGAGGAATCCTAACTAGGGAGGAAGGCTTAGCCAGGACTCAGACTGCTCAGAGTAGTCAAATTGAAGAAGTAGAGATGAGAGTTTCTGTAAGAAGTGAGTATCACCACACTGTAGCAAGTGTAATATAGTGAGACACATTATTAGACAATGTAAATAGGCCAGAGGTATACTGGCATATAATTTAATAAGAATAATACAAATTTGTTGTTGCTCAATTAAGCAGTTAGTCTTGAAAGGGTGAAGAAGCTGATCTGTTGAGTGATTTGATCTGTTGACTGATTGATTAACTATGTTAATTCAACTTTGCTTAGTAAATTTTCGGGGGCTCTCGGATCAACAATTTTTCCGACAGTCACTGACGTAGAAGCAGAACAATGCCATGACAATCATCACCCAAACTGAAAACTTTTCAGTCAAATTTGAACACACAGTTCAGCGGAGCACCGTTGCCAGCTTCCAGGGAGCGCCTGTAAAATCCTCTAGTTTTGAGATCATCCCAACAGAACATGTCCTCCCCATTTGTGATAGCCTTGCTAACAGAACCAAGCTTCGGCGCCTGTTCTCCAACTTCTAAAGCGTGGAGGCAGCTACTTTGTCAGTGCAGGCACTGGCAAGCTACTAGAAGCCTCACTATCCGATCTTATGAGCTCGTGGGCGGTGCGATTCAGCCGGTCGTGCCCATTGAGTAGTGGCCACCTGCATATCACTAGTGAAAAGACTTCTTTTCCTCGCGCCGTTACACTCTCTTTTTATGGATCACACACCCGCACCATGACTATCCCATCTGAAGCTCTGAATACATGGCCTGGACGGATCATACAGGGGCAAAACACAAGACAATCTTCGGGGGGGCAGTGCATGTATGCTTGGAGGGTTGGTTCTGCCGTCACTATGAGCTTTGTGTGATCGGATAAAGGACAAACTTGTGGATGTACATACATGAATGTTGCGATTGGTGTCGGCGTTGGATATACGGGACCTGCGATATGATGAATTGACTGCTTGTAGCGACGGGAAAGCTCGGGGTGTTTTTATTTGACTTTTCCCTGGCCAGTTTTAGCTATTTCCGTCTAAATAACATATCATAACAATACTAATTGACCTAGCTTCCGGGTTTCATTTCCATTCTCGCCTTTATGCCTGCTGTGGAAGGCCATACTGGGAAGCTTGTCGGATGCTTCTACTTCACAAAAATAGGCGAACCTGTAAGTATCCTGTTCAACAGGCTTATCACCCCAGAAGGATATTAAAGCTAAAGACTCAAGCACAATTTCTTACAATATTCTTCACTTGCATGGTCTGGCGAAGGTACAGTTGAGTACACAAACAGTTACTTTAGGCACGGCAGCAAGCAAAGTGATTCTGGTTTTGAGAGGTATATGGTTCTCTTAGAATGTTCTTTTCATTGTGTAGCTAACGCCTTTTCAGAGATGGACAAAGATTTGACCTCGGACCGGAAAATACGGAAAAGAGCAAGCACCCGAGCGATACAAGAAAATGCAGAACTCAACAAAAGAACCGACAGATCTCAGGATCAAGATGACGACCAAATCACGGCTCATGATCTATTGAACAAAATACGGGGGAAAAGCCAAACCAAGGAAGGATATGTTCAAAGAGCAGTTCGCCAACGTCTGAGACTCTACTGCTGCGGATGTGAGGAGGATGTTAGCGGTGGGGGAGAATGTCAACAATGTGGCCATACATCGTGTCTGGTGTGCTTGCACGAAAGGAGACTGCGTAGGGAAAGATCTGTTGACCGATCACACGAACCGAACCAAGCGAATAGACGCCATGATGCTCAGACAAACAACCAAACACGCGCAGTCCCGGCGACCCTTAGCCAAGCTATCAAGATCGATGAAGACCCGGAAACAGAAACAGACTCTGTGCTCTATATGTTGCCTTATTCTAAACTGAAGCGGAAACTGAGAGAGCAACAACAAAAACAGCAGACCTGGGTTAATCGAGCCATCAAGTGCTGCTCCTGCGAAGTAACTGGCTCGGCGGTCAACAAATGCGCATGTGGGCATGAGTATTGCGGAATATGCTTTCATTATAACTTGCTGGTTAATTCACGGACTTTCGGATCAACAATTTTTCCGACAGCTTAAGCACACAGAATGCCTTCATAAAAAAGCTTCTCTAGATTTTGACCCTATCAGCTTTCAAGCCAGTTACAATATTTCAAGATGTAGAATGTATATTGCAATAGGTTAGGTCCGCTGTCTACTGACAGCACAGCTAATTATGACTACTCTTTGTGTGTTTCGTTCACCGAGAGATAATTGAGGGGCCATGCAAATATCATCTACTCTTAACATTCCAAAGGTGATAAGAAGCGGTTCTTGCCTCCATTGACATCCCCTTAAAATATTTCCCACAAGCCAACCCGGCAGATTTTGTCTTGCAGAGATGATGAGTTCCACACCTGTCCATTCTCTCTGTGCTAAGAAATTTCAGGAGCTCAATTCTCTTGGTGTGAGACAGTCAATCACATGTTCAGCTCATCAGTGAAGATATTGTGATAGAAATTTCACTGGTTGTTCAACCTGCAAAGCAAGGCATGTCAAATGTGATGAAGCATCACCTGCATGTTGCAACTGCATAAAAAGGAGTTGCGCTGCGATGGTGCAAGACTCTACAGATTCGTTAACCCCGGTTCTGTAAAGGGAGAGTATAAAGCTTTCAGAGGGAAAACAGATCATCAGATTCAAACAACAGTGTCTCCAGCTGTCGGAATGGTATCTCGGATGAATATGTCGGAAACATATGAATCTTATGTGCATCAAGATCTACTTCTTATATTATCCGTACACTATCTATTATATCTAATTCCATACAAAAGATAGAGCTATTTATAGTAAAACAAATGTGCGAGCCAAGAGAGCTAGCATTAGTAAGTATTAGATGAGTATTGTAGTAAGCTGATGATAAGAAAAATAGTAGTAATACAATGTTGATGATGTTCATAGTGTATGACCTCTTATTTCCTGACACACCCCCTTCAGTGAATGTAACATGTAAAAGGAAGTGTAAATAAAGCTGCAAGGAAATAGTCATAGAAGGAGTGTAGATGAATCTGCAGAGATTACATCAAGATAGATCATTTATACCATTTATTCTGCTTGCGCATTGATGATATCTGATATATCAACTAGGAGTCTAGGCCTAACATCTTGACGAATTCTGTATGTTTCTGGCGTGGCAGAACCTTAGTGAGGCCATCCGCTGGCATCTGGGCCGTAGGCACCCAATCAACTGTAATATCGCTGAATTGGACAGGTTCTCAGATTCTTCGCGATGTGGGTGTTTTTAAGATATTTGACTAGTTGATCTCTTTCATCTGTGTAAGCTGATCTCGCAAATGTGGCCCGTGCCACTACCTAGGAAGTAGAAAACTTGACCTGTGCTCTCACACCCTCTAAGGCAATGACGTCATACAAATAGAACCTCTCCGCAGTATTTTGAACAGCGAATCTACAGTGAAATCAAACATCTAGAGCAGCCAGGGAAGAATTGTGTTAATTGTGTTACCTACAAACATGGCAAGCTTTCCACAAGGTCAGGGATACGAGTTTCTCTGCTTTTGTATCCCATCCCCTCGCCATTACGGCCAGGGTCATTCATGTCCCGACCACCTGACCTGACCGGCTCGGCAACAGCGTCCGGTAGGTAAACGTCAATCCACTGCATATAAGATGCATACACACATCAACCTACATCTCTCTTCTGATTCTTAGACAAGGGAGACTCAAATTTATTCCTATTCCCAGAGATATTGCTGCCCAGGCCCTACTTCAGGAAAGAATTCGGATAGCGGGTAGATATTGAATTGACCAGGGTAATCCAGTTTTATGATATATACTAGCTATCTTGCATGGGTCCGGGCATCAATTTCTGAGAGAGAAGGAAAAAAAGAAAAACCAAAAAGCACAAGAAGAAATATTCACAGGCACCATGGCACCCGGGCTACTCTACATAACAATGCAGCCGAGAGACGACCTCTCCCCGGCCAAATTCCATGACTGGTACAACAACGAGCACGGCCCAAGCCGCCTTCGTCTCCCCTTCATCACGAACGGTTTCCGCTTCCGCGCCACAGACACTGTGAATGGCTCGTCCAGCTCGAGCCACCCATTATCCCCTGAATGGCTTGCCATCTACGACGTCACGGACATGGCCGAGTTAAAGTGTGAGCCTTACCTGCGGCTGCGCCGTGACGAGATCAAGAGCAAGCGCGAAAAGGAAGTGATGGCGAAGATCACGATTGATAGACGGTTGTATGACTTTGTTGAGAGCAAGGAGGTGGAGGGGTATGTGCCCCTGGATGCATTGACAGAGGGAGAAGCGGAGGCTGAGGCAGAGGGAAAGAAAAACAAAAGGGTTCTCGTGGCAATTATCCAGACCCTGTACCCGGACCAGGAAGAGGAGTTCAACAAATGGTACCGCGAGGAACATCTACCTCTCCTCTCCAGGGTGCCCGGGTGGCTGCGGACAAGACGCTTCGTGAGCTCCGCCGTCGAACCCACGGCGGTCAGAGAATATCTCTCATTACACGAGTATGAGTCCCACGATGGACCCAGCGGGCCTGAGTTAAAAGCTGTAAACGCTACCCCCTGGCGCGAACGGGTTATGGCAAACATGGTCAAGGACCGCTCTAGACGAGTTTACGAACACTACTACACCTTTACCGCCGCGCCGCGGGATCTAGCATCTCTCTCTGCCGAGACAGAAAAGGGAGCGACTACCCCCTTCCTAGCCCCGGATGGCCTTACTAAAACCTTCCCCACGTCATCAACATCCTCCTCCTCCGAACCCGCCGTCCCCGCCATCCAATCATACATCAAGACACCGGACGGCGTCACCCTCCCCTACCGCCTCGAAGGCTCCACAAACCCTAACGCGCCCCTCATCATCCTCAGCAACAGCATCCTAACCCACTACAGAATCTGGGACGACTTCATCGCCACCTTCTTCTCCCCCTCCTCCTCTTTTTACCCTTCCAACCGCCAGTACAGAATCCTCCGCTACCTCACCCGCGGTCGCTCATCCAACTGCGGCCAGCAACCAATAACGCTCGACGTGCTGGCCGCAGATATAATAACCATCCTCGACGCCCTGCGTGTGCCCAAAGCCGCTGCCCTCATCGGCGTGAGCCTCGGCGGTGCGACGGTGCTGAACACCGCGCTGAAATACCCTGAGCGTGTGGGGACGTTCATCGCCTGTGACACGAACGCGAAGAGTCCTGATGAGAATAGCAAGGTGTGGGCGGAGAGGATTGCGCTGGCGGAGGCGGAGGGGGCGCTGGCGGCGTATACGGATGAGCCGATTGTTGGGGGGCAGTTGGCAGAGGTCACCGTCCGCAGATGGTTTGTTAGGGGGGGAACTTGTGATGGAGGAAAGGGGGAGTTGGAGGGAAGGTTTCGGCGGGTTAAGGAGATGGTTAAGGACAATAGTTTGGGGGGGTTTAGGAGGGTTGCGGAGGCTTTATTTCAGTATGATCTGCGGGAGGAAATGGGGAGGTATAGAGGGGCAAAGGGGGCATTTTTGGTCGGGGATGAGGATGGGGTGTTGCCTAAGACTATGAGGGAAATGGTTGGGATGATGGGGAGGGGTGATGCCAGGAAGGAGTCAGAGCCAGCGGCGGAGTTTTTGGTGGTGGAGGGCGCGGGGCACTTGCCGATGGTGGAGAAGCCGGAGAGGTTTGAGGAGTTGGTTAGTGGGTTTCTGGGGCAGAGAGAGGTAGGTAGGTAAATTAATAAATAGGCGAAGATGAAGATAGGGGAATACCCCTGGATTATGGTATTTCTTTTTTTTTTTTTTTTTTTTTTTTTTTTTTTTTTTTTTTTTTAATAGGCCAGGGATCTT
This sequence comes from Blastomyces gilchristii SLH14081, assembly GCF_000003855.2. Taxonomy (NCBI): domain Eukaryota; kingdom Fungi; phylum Ascomycota; class Eurotiomycetes; order Onygenales; family Ajellomycetaceae; genus Blastomyces; species Blastomyces gilchristii. The sequence goes on from NW_003101671.1 coordinate 1,890,016, forward strand.
TCATGATATAATCCTATTGATGCATCATGGTTTATTATTTTGATGACTCTCTCAACCTCTTGAGTTGAGTCTCTTCTAATATCCTCAACCGTCTATTGCTATGCAGCGTGGTAGAGAACGTCTGGCAGAAAGAACAAAAGTCGAATTCACTCACTGTCGTTGTCTAATAGCAGTTCGGTCGTGTTTGTATCGGGATCAGGGCGCATGCGCATATAAACAAATCTACCCCCTCTTTTTCAATGAACTCTTGAAAGATAGGAAGAAAACCACAAAGGAGCAAGATAATGCTAAAATATTTCACCTGTAAAATGGAAAGCCATACAAAAAACGACAAGAAAAAAGAAAAGCTATTAGTTTTACAGAACAGCAGTAAAACAACGATTAGACGCACAAACAGACAAAAACAATAAAACAAAGAAGAACCCCAGCGCCGGTTTATTTGATTTATATCATCTCGTTTCAAATCAATACTCCCATATCAATCCCCTCCCACGATCGTCCGTCCGTCAAGAGGAGGAGAAAATAATAAACAAAGCTCCCACACCCTAGAAAAAAGAAAAACCGGAATAGGCAGAATGTTATGATCCCTTCCCCGCTTCGACCTTTTTTAGCTCCTCCCTACAAGCAAAACTCAAGAACATAGCCTTGTGTCAGCAAAGATAGAGAACGGCAAATATATAAAAAAAAAGAATGATACAACAGCAGCTGGCCAAGGTGGGAGAGGGGGGGGGGAGAATGGCATCCGTACTTTAGCTGTTTCGAGAAATCCTCATTGTTGTCATCGTCGTCCCAGCTCTCCTCCCAGAGGTGGTTGGTGGTGTCTCCGCCAGACGCGAAGCCGGTTGTTTCAGCTTCTTCTTGAGGCCAGTCTATAGTGGAAGGAATGAAAAAGAAGGGAAATTAGCATTTTGCACTGGAGATAGATTGAGGAACGTATATAGGCACATGGATATATATCAAGGGGATCGAGATGCTTCGTTTCGGGCACCCATGAGATCGTGGAGTAAAATTGCGGAGAAGAAAGGCCACTTGCTGGGGGAGAGAGGGAGGAAATACCTTCGACTGGGAAATCTTCAAACTCGTCATCTTCTTCTAGGACGGCGGGCTTCTGCTGTTGAGTCTGGGGTGCAGCATCAGGTTGTTTTTGGCTTGTGGATTGCGTTGATGTGGCTTGGGCGGACATGGTTGGAGATTTTGCTGTTTGGGGTAGGCGGGGATTGAGAATGAGGCTTTCTGCTCCTGGGTGATTGCTTGACTATGTTTTAGATGTGGAGTACGGTATCGCCGGTGGTAAGTACTAGGAGAGATGTGCTAAATTATTTTTGTGCCGTGTTGGAGAGCTTTGAAGATGCAATATTTATACCACGGTATGATGCGTGATATGACTTCCGGGATGATGCGAAGTCGATTTGATATCATGTGACTGTTTGCACCTCAGGATGATAAACATGCCAAGATCTATCGTTCTACAGCGTAGTTAATATATTACAACTGACAACACGACAAGAACTATGACGCTCAAGGTACGCTTTTGTCCGATACGAGTTTTTAAGGTCGATAGAATAAAGCCCTACAAGAAAAACTTTTTAAAAGGACGCCAGAGCTGGGCTCTAGACATTTAAAGGGAAGCAGAGCGATGCATTCAAGAAAACTCCAAGTTGCGTTGATGAGCTTCGATGTACCCCCATGCCATGTACGGTAATTACAGCCGCACACCACCCAGCTCCAGGCTTCCTTCTGACACCGGACTAGACTACTTTCTCCGCCGCAAAACCCGGCTGCGTTCGCTATCTTCCCTCAACTTCCTTCTTTTCTTTCTTTCTTCCTGCTTCTTCTCGCGATTCTCTCTCTCCTTTCTCTTCCCTGTATGCGGGCAATTCTGAGACAGTGCTATCTTGTCCACGTATGCTCTCCCTCTACAATGCTTGACCCGTCGTGAGCTATATATAGATAGACTCGTGTGCCTCTAGTTCCTTCGGCTACGGGTCACGCCATTTTTTATCTCATGGGATACCCACACCTTTTTTGAGCTCTTTCTCTTCTGTTTGTTCATTTCCGTCCGTTGTACAAGGTCTTTGCAGCTTCAATTGTCCTATATCCGCCCCTTTCTCCGTCAAAAGACGCCATGTTTCGAGTGGGAACATGGCTGTACAACAAGGCAGCTCCGACGAGCGTCTCCACGCAGTCGCTTGATGCACTGGCAGAGTCACAAGATCGTAAGTTGTTACGGCCTCCTATACGGAGTACAGCTCTCTGGGATCTTAGTTCAGTAGCTGACACAGCTGTTTTGCGTCAATTGGCATATGAAGTTGAGAGTGCTCTTCGAGGTATTTAGATCTTCGGCCCCCCTCGGCCCCCGCAAGAACACACCAAACAACTCCTTGAGATCAACTCATGCTGACACGGTGCCTATGCAGCTGCTACTTACATCATGAACGATGACGTTGACGCTGCTGAAGAGGGTCTAAACAAGGGTGATTCTTCTTTCCATAAGGTGTGTATGCACGACGGGTTGTCAAGGATATGTTTGCGGGGGATAATGGGTTTTGGTTCCTCCGTTTCTGGAAGCAAAGATTAATACAATGGGTGTTTCTATGTGTCGTTGTATAGCTTGGAAAAGGAATCGTCTCGTTCGTGCGGGCTACATTGGGTTTTGAGCAGGAAATCATGCGCCTTGGTATAGTTGCCCGCCTCTGTCGTTTCCGCTGTCTCATCCTTATAATGTTTTCTATCCAGCGGGCGAACGGCTATCTGAGGCGGAAACGTCCGCGTCAAACGATTACCATAAAGCTCAACATAATTCCCATGCCCGCAATGCGTACCGGTCGCCGATTTATAATCCTGGGACTGAATATCTTCTATGCCGAAGTATGGCGCAGCTTATGGCTGCTCTGGTTGGAATCCTTAACGAAAGCCTAACGGAGAGCATCAAGGCTTTCTACAAACTAAGGAAAGCGTACATCGCATTAGATAGTATAATGCAAATGGAGGAGAAATATCTGCAAGCGGAAGCTACAAGGAAGATGGCCTCCTCGACCATCTCGTTGTCGCCTAGCCTCCCTCTTGCATTGTCCACGGAGCCGTCAGAAAATGGAAAGCACAAGCTAAAAACTCCTGGAATAGAAGCCGACAGGGCTTCAGACTCCATGCTCAAAAATTCACATTCGTCACGCAATGAAACTCCTATACCCTCAGTTCAGAGTGGCGAGCGAAGACTTACCAACGATTTTGCGGCGCTCTCTCTTGCGGAAGCTGAAAAACTATCGTCACGGCCTTCTGAGAGCCTTTCATCCTCATCACCACATCTGGACCACGATCCCGATTCAGATTTATTTACAAATCCTGTGGATGTATTTGTCCATTCCGGCGCGAACCTCTGCTTTGGGCTTTTGCTGCTCCTTATCTCGATGGTTCCGCCTGCATTTTCAAAATTGCTCTATATTGTGGGCTTTAGAGGAGATCGAACCCGTGGTCTTCAGATGCTATGGCAAGCTAGCAAATTCAATAATTTAAATGGTGCCATTGCCGGTCTGGCCCTGCTAGCGTACTATAATGGGTTTATTCGAAATTGCGACATCATCGACGACTCTCCAAATGAAACCGAAGACGGCACGGACAGCTATTCGGAACGTCGACTCTCTACTTTATTGTCAGAAATGAGGAATCGATTTCCCCATAGCCATCTCTGGCTCTTGGAGGAATCTCTAATGCAAGGGGCAAAGAAAAACTTGACCTCTGCCCTAGCGCTACTCTCGGGCGATACCAAAAGCCCTCTGAAGCAGGTTGAAGCGTTGTGTGTGTTCGAAAAGAGTTTGAATGCTATGCATCTTCATAAATATGAATTGTGTGCGGAATCATTTATAGAAGTAAGGAGTCCAAACCAGCCGCATCCCCACATTCACCTTTAATCTCCGGACTATTTATAAACCTCCCTGACTTATTACCGTCTAGTGCGCTGACCTCAATTCGTGGTCCCGAGCTTTATATTATTACATTGCCGCATCAGCTCATCTTGCCATCTACCGGCAGAATGCTCAGGATTCGCCTTCTCTGGCCAAGGAGCATGCTGCCAAAGCCGTTGAGTTATTCCAAAAGGCTCCATCCCAAGCAGGCAAAAAGAAATTTATGGCACGTCAACTTCCCTTTGATGTATTCGTGGCCCGGAAAATTTCAAAATGGGAATCACGTGCCAAGGAATGGAATGTCGACTTTATCGACGCGATCGGCGTAGACCCGTTTGAAGAAATGATCTACTTTTGGAACGGCCACAGTCGCATGAACAAGGAAGAGCTTGAAAATTCTCTGAGATGCTTAGAGTGGTCAGAGAGCAAGCATAACAAACACTGGGATCGTGAAAGTACAGACGAGCGTGCCATTTTAGCTCTCCTCCGCGCTTCCATATTGCGTTTCCTGAGAAGACACGATGAGTCGAAGAAACTATTACAGTCCCAGATCCTCGTGTACGACAGGGCGACATTCAAAGGCCATCTTAAAGATGACTGGACTTGCCCAACCGCACACTATGAGATGGCAGCAAATTTGTGGATGGAACGCTACGCGTATCGCCCACTTTGTTCCACACCAGCAGATGACCCTGCCAATTCTCCAAGTCGGCCTGAATCCACCTCGGCAACAGACGACCCCAACTCTTCATCGAAACCGTCAACTCCAGTTTCCTCCGAGCATATCCCCCGCTCAAACGAAAGCGTAGAAGCCCATGACCGGCGTAAAGTTTGCGAGTGCAGAGAGTGGATTGACAAGGTTGCGAAATGGGAAACGTATGAACTAGACGCCAGGGTCGGTCTCAAAGTTACCATGGCGGAGGAGACGTTACGGAAATTTGAAGCGGCCAATGCAAGCTAAGAGAGATGTTCCCTCTCTTTTGATCTTGATATTTTATTTTCTATATTTTTGTTTCTTTCTTGGGTGCTTGTTTTCTCATTATTTTTGGTCCCTGTTGTCTCCCCGGTTCCTTTCCTTTTCGTTTTGTTTCCCAAGTCCCTTTGTGTATGACGCCTTAGGTGGGGATGCGGCTTTGTTACGGACTGTTTTTCCCCTGCTTTCTCCGGCTTCTTCCCGTCTCAAGTCCGAGTACAGACAGACAGAACATACCTTCGGGGCCCCACATGCCCCCGAAGGAACAGGCTATGACGTCTGCAACTTCTTTAAATAGTTCGCGCCTTGATGTCTGCAATATATAGGGAACTTTCGCTCCTATGGTATGGTTCTTTCTTCTCATTTCTAATTCAGCGTTTTGTGTCAAGCATATAAAATCTCACTCGGTCTTTCACCGAAGACAAAAGACAACCTTGATCGCCAGGGGCTACGCCTAAACAAGTCGATAAACTCTATTCCCGATTAGCCCACCTCCAGCCGACTTACAGCGCATAATCATTCGATCTCCTGGGTGCAATAATCTCAGAGACATATCTCCAATTTCTCCAAGCCCTCGCTATCCCCATCTTAAACTCTTTCTACCCACGTCCCTCGTCTTAAATATTGCAAGGCACTCTACCACCCTGAAACTTGAAAACGAGATGACAGCAGCATCTTCCTCACTGCCGGCCGGCAATGGCACTTCACCGCGTATCTCGGAGAAGAGCGGGCCTGAATTCAACGATGGGGATGACCTCAATTCCTTTGAAAACTTACAGCAACATCATCCAGCCAGCATCTCCAGCCAACCATCCCCCAGCTTGAGTAGAATCCACTCGGCAATGTCGACCGCCTCCCAGCATTACAATACCGTCCTCAGCCATGTCCGGAGTCGTAATCCGGACCAGATGCGCCCATTCACCCACCCGCTATCGCACCAGAAAACGTCACCGGATGTCATTGTTGGCTTTGACGGACCTGATGATGCGTATAACCCGATAAATTGGCCATTTCGCAAAAAGGCGATCACGACACTTCTATATGGGTTGACTACAATGGGTATGGAATCTAGCTGTCCCTTTTCGTGGTAGCGGCACGTGGAGCATTCAATTAATACTTCTTCCTCACGCTTTCTTGCAGGTTCTACGTGGTCCAGCGCAGTGTAAGACCCAAGCCTACCTATATTGATACCAAATGAGCTATCAACCATTCACCCATCCCTCCCCTAATTAGGGACATCATATGCTGATCATTTCGCCCAGCTACTCTCCCGGAATCGCCCAAGTTGACGCCGACTTCAACGCTTCAGAGCCAGTGGGGGTGCTGGGGGTCAGCTTCCTGCTCTTTGGCTTTGGCCTGGGGCCCTTACTATGGGCCCCGCTGTCCGAACTCTACGGACGCAAGCCTGCAGTCCTCTTCCCGTATTTTATTGCTGCGATATTTATGTTCGCAGCTGGCAGTGCAAAGGATATCCAGACAGTGGTCATATCACGTTTCTTCGCTGGTTTCTTTGGTTCCGCGCCGATCACGAATACTGGAGGAGTGTTGAGTGATTTGTTCCCGCCTGAACAACGGGCTGTCGCTATTGTCGGCTATGCGTTGGCTGTTGTTGGTGGACCCAGTTTGGGGCCAATTGTGGGAGCAGCTATTGTGCAGAGCGATCTGCGTTGGAGATGGACGGAATATGTGAGTTTTGGTACTGGCCGGGGAATATCCGGCCCCTATCCCATTTTGCTTGGCATTCTCCAACGAACGTGGGTCTAGCAACTCAAAACTAACTCTGACCTAGATAACGGGCATAATGATGATCTTCTTCCTTATCCTCGATGTGATTTTCATAGACGAATCCTACCCTGCCGCCCTCCTTGTCAAGAAAGCCCGTCGTCTCCGCTATGAAACAGGCAACTGGGCTCTGCACGCCCACCATGAAGAATGGGATGTCAGTTTCATCGAAATGGCGAACAAATACCTGATCGTCCCCTTCCAGCTCCTGTGCACTCCCATCTGTCTCCTCGTCGCCACGTACGCCTCCTTCGTCTACGGCATTCTATATCTCAGTTTATCTTCCTTCCCCATCGCCTTCATTGAAGTCCGTGGCTGGGGTTATCTCGTCGGCCACCTTCCATTCCTTGGCTTGCTGGCCGGTGTCATCTTGGGCGGAGGTGTAAATATCTATAACCAGAAATTCTACTTGAAGAAATTCTACGCCAACAACCGGCGACCAGTCCCTGAGGCCCGCCTGCCACCCATGATGGTCGGGTCTGTGTTCTTCTCTGCAGGCCTATTCATCTTCGGCTGGACGTCTCCGACCCACATCCCCTGGATCGCTCAGGTGATCGGTACAGTGTCCTTGGGCTTTGGGTTCTTCACTGTCTTCCAGGCAGCCTTGAATTATCTAATCGATACATTCTCAACCGTCTCGGCTAGTGCGATTGGCGCTACCACGTTTCTACGCAGTTTTTCCGCGGGTTCGTTCCCATTGTTTTCTAGGATTATGTATGGGAAGCTTGGAGTGCCGTGGGCGTCGAGCCTGTTGGGTTTTGTGTCGTTGCCTCTGATACTGATTCCGTATCTCTTTTATATCTATGGGAAACGGATTAGAGCGAGGGGGAAGTGGTCGCGTTCTTCTGTGTACCCGCCGTGAGTTTTCTCTGGAAATGAGGGAAATAGAAAATTGGCATGATAAAAAGTGTATCGGGTCTGGTGTTCTTGGCTATTCCTTAACTAGTAAATAGATAGTCGAGAAGCAGGGCGATAAGAAAAGTAAGTATTCTATATATTATATAGAACTCTGAAAGTGAATAAATAAAGAAGTTGAAGAATATAAAAGAGAAGAAATATATAAAAGTCTTATTAAATAAGTATAAAAAGATATTTTATATAAATCGATTATTCCTTAGATATTTGACTTCTTACATCGCTATTTAAAATGCCACATTTCAACCGAAACCCATGATTAGTATCCATCCTTGCCTAGTATTATCCCATATGCTCCTCTGCCATTCCCAAACATGCATTTCAAGTCGCAGGTGAGAAATTCGGATGTTCGTGGGCATAGAAGTGCCTATGACTGTACGTTAACAGAGTGATAAATGGCGTTGAAGTTGCTGCTCAGGCCAGTTTTCATATCAAAGCAACGAATGCAAAAGCTTGCCCTCCCCTTTCATCCTCCGCCTGATAACACTACATTCCCAAATGTCCCACCCCATCGAGTGGGTAACGCTTCCAGTTCTTTCGGATTATACGTAAGCCCAATCTTCACTTCCTCAGTATACTCCAGCATACCTCCATAATTGAGTGTCACCAGTTTCCCATACTGGTTTTTGATGGCAGCATCCGCATGGGCAACTTCAAAGTATATCCTATGCGCAGCACCAGGCCCCGCACGACTAAAGGCATATATGCATATCCAGGTGAGGATTTCGTCATCTGTCCAGGGGTATGCGTCAGACCAGTCGTGCAATTTCTCATAGATCCAAGCCAGGAGAGCAATGGGGAGTCGTGGAGAGCGTAGGCGAGTGTTTTGAGGTTTTGTAGACTCAATATAGTTATAGCCTTTTTTGAGGGGTCAGCATTGTATTGTATCCTCATTGCTTGTCCAACTCTGCCATGTGCATATTTATCACCCTTTTGATTTGCATTTGATATAGCACGTAAAATACGCATGAAGCCATCCAACTCACCTTTTCCCTCTCTCCCGAACAGTTCATTGCGCTTCAGCGCCCTCCTATACATCCTCGCTGTATGGTAATAGTGCATTCTGTAGTGCAAGTAGAGGATTAGTTTTGAAAGTCGGTGGGCCCGTGTAGGCCATATTATAATGGCTCGCCCTACAGCTTTCAGGATAGAGCTTCCCAATAGCTCGAGTAATCCAATACCCCCAGTCACCAGCCTGCGTGACATACTCAGGGTACCCCAGTTGGTGCATCGGCTTGTTGCAGGTTTCTGCATACTGAGCCAGCCCAAAACCTCGTTTGGACACCCTGACTGAAGCCGAAGTTTGGCAGCGAGGGGGCCAACTACGTGAAAGGCTGGGCTGCTAGCATCATCGCCATCGTTGTTTTGAAATAGCAGACGAAGAATCCGCAACACTTCAATAAAGAGCCGGCCCTGTATTGACCATAGGTCAGAAAGATGATTCCCCCTACTCGTCCATTCATGATGGTGTATCCATCATTTACATCCATGCACAAAAAGCAACGGGATCGCGTTTGCAACTGTGCTCTCCTGATACGCAAAATGAATACTCAAGCTCCCGAACCCATCCACGTCAATATCAGTCTCAAACTGAGCACATTGCTCATTCAGCCTCCTTTCAGCCAGTCTCCAATCCCAGGTTTCCCAGGCTTTTGCTAACCTCGAAACTTCGGTGAGTGGTATCCCTAGATCCCACCCTGCTCCGTCGAGTTCATCAGGGAGCTCGGGAGCTCTGCTAGGGCGAGCTTTTGTTTGAGCTTGTCGATTTTGCTTTGAGGGATGTGGTGAAAGGCCTCAGAGGAACCATTTGATAACAATTGCTCGAATATATGGGTTTGCCTTTGGTTACTCTAGAGATTAAGGGTCGATCTGCAAAATTTTCCCCTGGGAGGAACAATGGTGATATTACTTCGACCTAGGTAATTTATTTCTTGCAGAATCGGACTGGATCTGATGGGTTGGGACTTTATGTACGCCCATCCTCCTGCAGTTTTTATATCAAAATCATCAGCTTTGTCCCGTGCAGAGCGAGGCCTTGAAGATTGATGAACCGGTTTCTATTGACGATCGTCGAGCAATCGAAGCCCGGCCGAATTAATATGTGATTCGAGAAAGGGTCAGTTGCTAAAATCTGGTCCACCTAGCTCGGATGACACGCGGAGAACGGGCTGGCTTTAACGCTCACTAGGGAAATGACCTTTCGATTCTCTCCCATTCATCTCAAACCTGATTCCCATTCACGTCACAGAGCAATGGCGATACCATGTCGTAAAAAGCACCTGGGAATAAGAAGGGGCAAGGAATATAAACCATGAAACCTGTTATAAATACAGACCAACTGTTAACCACCTAAGTTGTAAGTAATACCATACTCAATGCCTATCATGTAAATGAATAAAAAAATTTAGGGGTAAGTAAATAGTAACGTGACAAGGAGACAGGCGCCAGGAATGGTGGAAAGGGAAGAGAACGCCAACTGTTTAAACTAGTGAAACAAGATGGGCAAAATGGTTATCTAAACAAATCAGAAGAAAGGGTAAATGAGAAATCACAAAGTATCCATCGCATCCACGTTATTCAATCTATCATCATTGATCATATCCATATCCTCTTCCCCACCCTCAACAAACCCAAACTCCCAATCCCCATTCTCAATCCTGCTAACTCGATCTAGCTCCGCTTGATACTCTCTTCGCAAATCTTCCAGTGTAACAATTATGCGCTTAGAAAGTTTCGATTGGTGAGCTATGGATTGCTGGGACGATGTGGTGCTAAATTTCCTTTCACCGACACCAACACTCGAGCGTGGTGAATACGCCATACCGTTTGCAGCGGACGGGGATGAAAGCGAGACCCGGGGCGACTTTGTCACCGCAGTAGAGTCCAGAAATACGGAGCCGTCATCCGCAGCAGCACTGCTGAGGACACTACTGCCTCGCGGACGAGCGTTTTTGGGTGAACTAGGAACCTCGACAAGGATATAAGCTTCGTCCTTATCCATACAGGCAAGGAGGTTTATCAGAGACAGAAGCTCATTTCGGAGGTTCTTGCTCTCCATGTCATCCTCATCCACTTCATGGTGTCGCGGCGGTGCTGATTCATTCACATTTCGTCGGATCATCAGTGCACGTGCCGAGTACATGCCGCGATCCCTCATCTCGCGGAGGCGCTGGACGGCTTGATATGACACCTCCGCTGCGCCACGGATATCATTACGTGCTACGCGGTAGGCTTGGAGGACGCGCTGGTAATCTGGGATATCGGATTTGTCCTGCCACGACGCCGCTGTGGGTAAAGCTTGCCCTTGTGATCGGCCGTGCGTTAATTGTTTCTTCGCGAGCGATAGGAGGACTTCGTCAACGTGAGAGGCTAGATCTGGTGCCAATGATATGGGGAATCGGAGGATCTTTTGGAGGCCGGCAATGCCTGGCCCTGATGCGGCCAAGATAGTGGTGATTAAGGAGGTGAGAGCAGATTTTTGCAATGCGGCATCTGTGTATCGTGAAAGTGCAGAGTAGGCTTCGTCAAAACGACAGGTCTTCAGGGAAGCATGGAATAGACGGGAAAGAAGGTCAGTCCGGAGATGTATGTAGTCAGAGGTGGGTTCGTTTTTCCTCGGGTCAGATTCCAAGGCCTGGAGGGCAAGACGGGCAAAATCAGCAACATGAGCAAATGCCCGTGCATGCTCGAATATCGAGAGAATGTGCTGAAAGTATTTCGGCAGCCCGTCATAAAAGCTATTGACCGATATTATATCAAGGAGGTTAGAAGACATTTCATGGAGATTTCCAACAGCCTTTCCGTGTGCTAAATGCGAGCGGAATTACTTATGTTAGCCATGTATTATTTCCCCATACAAGTCATAGTTGAATTTGCACTGAATTTTGCACTTACAAAGAATGTATGCTGCTTTTTGGAAATAGATAGCCGCCGCGTCGAACTCAGATTTTGCCACGTATAGCCTTCCTTTGACATACGTAGACCAAGCGGTATTTGGCTGGAACCGTAAGAAGTCGGAGGCTAGGTCAATGTTACCAGAAGCCAGGAGGTCGCATTGAATAAACACCAAAACATTCGGAAACGGCACTTCGCCCTGTCTTGTGATCCATGACACCACGTCTCGAATTTGTTGTGTAAGCGTAAATGTTTGAGGAACAGCGAATGTCGGGCGCGGTTTGATATGGCAGGCGAAAAGGTCTTCGAGAATGGTCGATAATCGAAGCTCTTGGTTCCCCGTGCCCACTTCCTTGGATAATGCCGGTGATAACGAACTACTTTCTCTTCCATGGGGTGGATTTCCAGGCCACGGTCGAACATTCGATCCCAACCATATCATCATCTCATATTCCTTTAACAGCTCAATCAGGGTCACAAACAGATCTACCCCATCAAAGAGCACGCCATCTTCCTGCGTCAACTCGGTCTCGACGAAAACAGTAAGTAGTAAAAGGTCATATAGCACTTGTTTATTGAGCCGTATCGTTTCCAAGGCACCCTGAACAGTCACCATCCGTCCGAAATCTGTTGACAGAAGTTCGGAATCTTTTCCAGGGAATCCAAGCGGCATCGTATCGATAATGGAAAGAAAGAGTTCGGTGGTGAGCTTCTTAAACCCGATAGCGATGTCAACGCTCGTAAATATGCTATCAAACATATCATCCGTGATCAACTCGGAGAATTTGCTCTGTGCGTGAAACGCAGCAATTCGCTGGGCTGCAGACAGAGAAGGCTCCGTGAAAAGCTCCGCATTCAGTGCGGCTGCACACGCTTGACTCAGCTCTGGGGTGAATTTCTGTCTAAAGGATGAGGCAACTTCGATAAGCGCCGCCGCTAGTTCTGATCGATCTTTCAACTCCTGATCCAAGTTCCTATGATGAAAAGAGTCTTCCAGCGCTCTTCTATGATCTCTCAACGCATGGTCGTCATTATGGACAAGTAGCTCTGTGCTGCTACATTCTCTAATGAGACAACACCCATCAGCGAAGAGCAGCCATGGAAGATCTGTAAACGCGTCATAACTAAGTGAAATCGCCTGGCTTCTCTTTTTATTGAGGTCATCAGCAATTTGCCAAAACTGCCGCCATTTGGTATCTGTTTCTCGTCGATACTTGGTATAGTCGACTCCAGCGTCATTGAATTTTCGCAGTGACACTGATTCCGAAATTGTCGAGCAGAGCTGTTGCTGGAGCGGCGTAGACTTTTTGCTGAATCCTGTTGCCGGTTTAATTTTCATCGCGTCTTGGTATACAGCAAGGGATGTCGCAAGGACTTCACGAGAGTACTTTCCGGGATAAAAAAGATACTCCAACCATTTCTCTGCTGGATCGGCAATATCAGATGCCAGGAAACTCGGGGGCGGTTCGTCCCAGCGGGTCTCTAACGCCATTCCCGTCCAATTGCGACGCCATGCCGACTCCAAATCATCCAGGTTGAAATGTAGGCTGTAAATCTGATAGAGGTTGTTGTTTCTCCAAAGCACCCAAAGAACCATGTGTCTTCCTTCCTCCATGGACTTAATTTGAAAGTCCGCAATCGTCCAAAACACACTGCCTGAAGGGTCCGGGTCCGCAGGTTTTAATTTGGAATCTGGGAAAAGATCCTCCATCTCCAATCGTGAGGTCAATCCACCCTTCACAGCCCAGAATTTAAACTGGCCATCGTCCAGAGGTGAGTAAGTGACCGCATAGTACGTTTCACCCTCCATAGCCCTTTCAGCATTGAAAACACGAATGAACGCGGACTCAGAGGGATTCAGCGTTGCAGGCACAGTATCTTGTTGTTGCCTAGTCTGATTTAGCAGATCTTTCGTTGCAACTAGCTTATGGCTTGCCAAATTCCAAATTTTTAATGTATGATTGAGGCCTACGACGAACACGAAGGCCTGGTCAGAGGTCGTAGCAATGGCATTGGAAGTATTCGGATCCAATACTCGTCCATCGAAACGTATCTGCTGTTGACCACTCCATTTCACGAGACCACGTAACGAGGACCCCCAAGGCTTCTCATCAAAGGTGATCGCAGACCAATTTGATCCTATGAAACAATAAAAACAAACAAGCAATCAGTAAAAGAAAACATCTCTCACGACACTCATAGGATAGCAGGCTGGCTAGCCAGCTCGCTATCCTTACAATACGTACCATCATCACCCACCCTCCTAGTCAACCTAAGAAGCGCCCCATTATCCAACGAAATAAACAATTCCTGAGGACTACTCGCATGCAGACGGTGCGGGTGCGCAAAAGCCAACGGCGCCGGACAGCTCACTTTACACCAATCGGTCACATTCTCATCAATCGCCGCGGCACGTCGAAAGAACTCCTGCCGCAGACTAATGGTGTACAACTGCCTATCCCTCGTGACAACAAACAAACTCAGGACCTCATGGTCCTCCAAATCCGCCAGCGCAACGCCGTGCGGTATAATCTTCTCCGGGAACTCGAGGCGGAGAAGCAGTTTCGCCTCGTGCTGGTGCTGATAGTGGCTGGTGCTGTTCGCGTTGTTGGACGTCGTCATCATCGACGCCGCCGCCGCCGCCGTCGTCGTGCTGCCCGTCGTCGGTGTCATCGCCTCGCTGGCACTCTTGGTCAAGTCTACCGACTGGATCTCGAGAAACTTATCATCGTCCCCGCCATCATTGCCGCCTACGACTCGCCAGAGGAAGCTGCGTGGGTATGTTTTCCGCTTGCGGAAGTAGACTGCACCCTGTGTGGCTAGATAGCGCTTCGCGAACGCGTCTTCATCCCTCGTCGTGTCGTCGGAGTGTGTAGCTGTTGAAGTAGAAGGGAGGAGGGAGAATTTGGTACGCCGCTGCTGCGGGTTGCTGTGACCGTATGAGGATGATGGGATGGGGATGTTTACGATCGATGCGGGCGCGGTTGGTCGGGCATCGACCTTGGTCTCCTTGTATATTTTGAGCATGCTGGGCATGGAAGGAGTGAGAGGGTATTCCCAGTTATAGAGGATGGGTAGTTCTAACTACCCATTGCTAGTTGTTTGGCGTGGGGAGGTAGGTAGATGGTCAGCGGTGGTGTGAATGGTGCTGGTTGCGGCTTTCGCGATAAAAAAAACAAGGTTTGGGGAACCTAAGCTTGCACCAGAGTATTTACTCCGTAACTACTAACAAGACTCACCGCAACCAACAAGAGGCAATGCAGACCTTACAGAAAATGAAAGCCAACAATACTAGAATCAAATTACCGTTGTAATAATCGTATATAATATGGTATATGCTCTTAATATAAGAAAGGCTCATCTAAAAAATATTTCTATAGCACCAATTGCATTGTTTTCGAGCTCAAAAAACAGACCCGACAAACAACTTGGGACTCTGTTAATTAATCGGCATGAACACATAAGACATTAACAAAAATAAATAAAAAATAAAAAATAAAAATAAAATAAAAATAAAAATAAAAATAAAATAAATCCCATTCTCTCCCTTCCTTGTCTTCCCTCCAGACGCCAGTCCCGAGTTGCGCAATGCCATAAGCAAACAAATAGAAAAGAAAAGTAAAATGCTTAGAATCCGACAAGGGTAAAAGGGAAGATATAGCCGAAAATATCAAGCAGCTCCCGGCCATACTTCACCATCCACCGCCCACCACCCAGGCCAATCCGATCCGTCAATCCTTCTCCAAATCCTTCGGATTCGGATCCCCAATCCCATCCTCATTGATCGCAAACAGACAATCACTCTCCGGAAGACAGGGGCTATCATAAATCTTGCAAATCCGAGTCTCCCCGCGGCCCTTCCTCAAACTCAATCTCGTCGTGCTAGCATGCGCAATAATATTGCCTCCAATCGGCTTCTTCGGGTCTGGGTTGAACATAGCACTTGGCCCGCCATCTACTTGCGCAACCACCTGGTTCGTGATGACAACCGCAATGCCAAACTCATCAGCAAGAGTCCGCAGCTTCCGCATGAACTTGGCAAGGTGGTTTTGCCGGTTCGCTAGCTCGCCTCGACCACTGAAGTCCGTCCGATAGAGAGCTGTAGCCGAGTCAACGATGAGGAGGGAAAATCGCGTTTCGCACATCATCTGAGACGCTTGGTTCAGTAGCTGCAGCTGGTGGTCAGAATTGTAAGCTCTGGCATATGCGATGTTATCGAGCACCTCTTCGCCAACGAGTCCATAACGCTGAGCGACAGCAAGTAGTCGCACCGGACGGAATGTGCCCTCCGTATCAATATATAGGCATTTCCCCTCTCCGCCACCCATGTCAAAAGGTAGTTGGCAAGTTACTGCCAGGGTATGGCAAATCTGACTCTTTCCCGTTCTGAATTCCCCGAAAATCTCAGTAATGGATCCCGTCTCGATGCCACCGGCCAGTAAAGTATCCAATTGCTTTGATCCTGTTGTTATGCATATCAAGTCGTTCCGTCGAGCATGCATTTCAGTCGCCGTTGTGAAACCCATGGGTACGATTCTCGAAGCTACATAGACGAAGTCAGCGCCCACGTGTAGAGGGGCCGGGAGAATAATAAAACCTGAATAGGCCAAATAGATAAAGAGTAAAACATACCCTCCGCAAGAATCTTGGCCGCTTTCTGTTCGGATATACCTTTTATCTGCTCTAGCGCGCGCTTCGGCCTAGAGCAGCAAAACAAAAACAAGGAGATTAGCACACAACCAAAACAACATAAACAAAAAAGCAAACAGCAGAATGGAACATACGTATACGCCACCGACTCAATAGTATGATACCCACCCTCAATCACCAGCTTAATATCTCGCGCAGTCAGGCCATTCATTCCCTAATGCAAACCAATGCAAGGCATAAAAATTGTCAGTCCGACTCAATTAACGCAGTATACAGCAAATCTGTCCCCAAGTAAAAATTCAAAAATTCGTAAAACAGCAGTCCCTTGGTTGGTCGATATAAGATTTACCACTAACCTCCAACGCAGTCAGGGGCGTGGGTGCCCCAGGTCCCGTGAGGCCGTTCTCCTCATATTCATTCTGGCTCCCGTCTTCGACTGTCATAGTTTCCACTGCTCTGCTGCTCTGCCGTCGGCTGTCTGCTGTATATCTGTATATCTATATGTATATGTCTCGGGGGGCGCGATCAACCAGAGACCCCGGTTCGTCTCTACCGCCGGGAAAGTCAACAGCGGCTTTTCTCAGATTGGGTTGTTGAGGCAGCAGCCAGACGCGTCTGGACAGGATATTCACACCCAACGCCTGCCGTGAAAGCCAAAGGGGGATCTTATGAAGACCGCAACAGACATACACAGCAAGTCCCAGTAGCCAGATGCCGGAAAGGAGGGATAGAGCTGATAATGTGGGTAAAATTGGGCGAGGAGAATTCGTCGTCAAGATGTTGATGTTGTTTTGCCCTTTTTGGACGCGACGGAAGGAAGCCTGGTTGGATCGCGAGATCATGTGACTTTAATTTAACCAACTCCGTCAATCCAGCCTGAGGTTATGTTTTATTACATCCTCTATCCTATCCCATGAACAATATGCATTTATTTTCTATAAACAGAGGAAAGAGAAGAAGTGAATAGCAAAGACGAAGGGCAGCAACAACGAAAAAAAAAAAAGAAAGAAAAGAAAAAAGAAAAAAGAAAAAAAAAGAAACGATATAATGTAACTTTCTCTCCTCTGATATACAAAAAGCAATTCAATCAATTCCGGGCACGACACGCCGTCCCTCCCTTCTTCTTGAAAAGGACCGTATTGAATTGTCAAGAGAAAAATAACAATCCCAACCAACGCCCTAGTTGGATTTATACATATATTCACCCTCTTTCTCCCTCATACACATACCACTCTCACACAGCCTGGGCCGCAGGAAGCCCCCTGAACTGAGTTGCAATAGCATGCGCATGATCATATTCATCATCCCTATCATCCACCTCGACACACCCACTTCGCCCATTCCCAAACTGGCCTGTCTCTGCGATGCTGAACCGTCTGCGGTTATGAAGCGGTAGCAAATCGCTATGTTGCTGGTCATCAACAGTCCGGCAGTTCTCTATCGAGTTCAAGTGCGCCTGTTCGTAAGGTGGTCCACTTGCTGATCGAAGTTGCGCGTTTCCAGATACATATTCGAGAGCCCCGGACTCGGACTCGACAGAGCGGCCGTGCAAATGTAGGTTGTTTTCTGAAGCTAATGTATATTGAAAAGTTTGCACAGATTTGATCAGTCGTTAGTATTTCTACATTTTTCCAGGCTAAATATTACCCCAATCTCTCGCTCAAGATTACCGAGATTCTAGGAAAGATCACATACCTGTAGCAATAGGTGTAATAAAACTCGACTCCTGAGGCTCAAATGCACTTCCATCTTCTGCTATGCGGGAGTTTATACTACTATACCCGCTCTCCTGCTGCTGGTCGGATGATTCCACTCCTCCACCCAGTTCACCAAATTCAAATTCAGAGTATCCATTATCGCTCTGTGGAGTATGTGATTCAGCCTCGCTCTCCTGCTCGTTTCTCGGAACAAATTCACTCTTCGCGCGTCTACCTTTCGTTCCTGAACTCGACGCATTGGCATTGTTGTGAACCCCAGGATACGGCAGGGGCGAGCTGACAGAGGCCGGTTTGGAGCGGCCAAGGGTAGCGTTCTTTGGGGATAAGTAATCAGATCCGCGTCTGGAAGGAAGAGGAGGATGGCAAGCGAGAGTCGACTTGGATCCTAGACTTGCTGGCCTACTAGGATCCGGCGTTGGACCCCATATGGGACTTCCGGCTGGTGTGTTTGGGT
Source organism: Blastomyces gilchristii SLH14081 (assembly GCF_000003855.2). Lineage (NCBI taxonomy): Eukaryota > Fungi > Ascomycota > Eurotiomycetes > Onygenales > Ajellomycetaceae > Blastomyces > Blastomyces gilchristii. The sequence goes on from NW_003101671.1 coordinate 1,908,304, forward strand.
TTGATATCCAAATCCCTTCAACCTCGATGCCCCGTTCTATCGCCCTCGAGCCGAAGGGTATCTCATCACTTCCCGCCTCGAGCATTGCAGGCGTACGTACAGTTGCTGCTTCTGTTGCGGCTGCCGCGCGAAGTTTTTTCAACCGCAGTGAGTTATATATGTGAACCCCGGTACCGTATACGAGTACAAGAAACTGTCATGTGAAAAGAAGCGGAGGGAAACCATATATATGTTAGAATAGGAGTATTCATAGTGACGCTTTCAATGGAGGGTAGATCGGGGGGAACAGTACTATAAGACATCCGAGGACCTAGAATGGTATTTTATTTAGTCGAGAAACGGTTACTCAAATGAAAATTTAAAGGTGGGTTGCGCAGCACTGGCCTTGCACAATATATATATGTGCATATAAGCAAAACACTGGGACAAAGAGGAAAAGGAAAAAAACTCACGAAGCACATTTTCAACCACAGCGCCCAATCCACAAAAAACACCATGGTGCGTCAACGTCGGATGCTAATTCGATCGATATGCAGGCCCGTTGACATTGAGAGTTGGTAGGAATTACTTCTGATACGAGATACCCGGATAGCCAGGGGGATATGGCATTCACCCACGAGAAGAGAGCAGGAGAAGGAGAAGACACAGAAAATATCCGCTCGAGGAAGAAAAAACAGCTGAGACGGGCGACAGTGAAGCACGGGCCGATAGGACTATCGTGATACAGCGAAGGCGCATGGGAACTGGCCGAAAGCAGGGATTGTGTATATATATGTATACACCTCTATATGGGACTAGAAACGTATGTATATATGTATGTATGTAAGTATGTATGAAGTACAGAAAGGGAACAAAAAAAAAGAGTCGAGGAGAGATTTATCGCGATGTTTCTCTTTTCTTCTCTTTTCTTCTTCTTCTTCTTCTTCTTTTTTTTTTTTTTTTCTTTTGCAGTTGCTCGGGTCTCCGCGCGGGCTGTCGCTTCCCCCCGGAATGGAAGCAGAAAAAGAGAAAGAGAAAGAGAAAAGGAGCTTCGACTGTAAGGAGACGACGATGAGCAGAGAAAATTATAATGTACAGTGCAGACACGGCACATCCAGCAGAAGGAAACAAGAGAAAGCTCTCAGGGAAACCATAATTGTAGGCATTCATTCATCATGGGTTGAGGGTCCAGGGCGCCATTTTGATATTCACAGCTTGGGGATGGGCGAGGACAACGTATTAATTAGTTCAAGTATTTAGTTTAAAGTAGAGAGATAAAGAGGGGAAAAGGAGAGTTCTCCTCAGGGGAGTTTCAGATAGAAAAGTGAAAAAGAATGTCTCTATTGAACAAGAATGTATCAGAAAGGAAACTTCCATTATTCTCATATTAGAGGGGGGAGAATGAAATGAAATGAAAAATAAATAAATAAAAATAAAAATAAAAATAAAAATCTGTGCAGCAGAACTGCTTATGCAAATGCGTACTTCAGTAGGTAAATAAGCGGAAAGGAAGAATAAAAAGAACAACACAGAATATATCGAACATGCTTAATGTTGATGAAGCGGTCAAATGAAAAACCGCGATAGAGAAGATCTGTCGAGATCCTTGAAGCCGCCTGACTGGCAAGAAAACAAAGGGAAAAATAAAACATATAGAAAGAGAAGAAAAAAAGACATAAAAAAATATAAAACTTAGCAATATAAAGAAACATCGCCAACCAGATCGTGCAGGAGGAACAAGGGGGGCAAAACAATAAAACAAAATGCTTGTCTGATCTCTGACTCAAGCATCCAATAGAGAACAAAAGAGCGCACTCTCGATCCCCCAATCCCCCATCCCATCCCAGGATACGGATTTGCGACTCTCTACGGGCCAGTGTTTCCTCGATGCAAGCAGAGCGGGGACGGACATGTAGTTATGAGGTTTGCCTTTGTGCATGCCGCGCCTGCGCCTGCGCCCTGCCTGGTGGATGAAGGAGAATGAATGAATGGTTAATGGTTAATGGTTAATGGTGGAAAAAGAACATTTTCGGATGGAAAAGCCAGTTGTTCGAAGTCCGAGACAGCGCGGTGAGACAGCTACATAGATTCGATTTGCCCCCTTCTGTGAAAACGGGTCTCATGTAACTCTGCGTGCATAAGTGCCCGGGGAGATGTAGATCAGGAAGCAGAAGGGGGGTTGAGATTGGAGATTTGACTATTTAGCCGGGGGTGGAAATGCAAACGGATTTACTAATGCTGTATTTAGTGCCAACTGGATCGTCGTTATTATTAATAATATATTTAATATTTTTAGTGTCGGGATGGGATGACGCAAATGTAGTAAAGAAAGACAAGCTTTGGCACATTTGCGGTTTTAACTTTTCCTGTAGGTAGATTCTTCCCGCGTAGTTACCAGAGAATATTCTTCCCCCTTGAAACTCGAAACCAGCTTGTGATGATGAGTCATTCACACTCGGGTTGTGATCTATACAACATACAACTGATAGTGTTGATACGAATAAAACGAGAGAGATGAAGATGCTGAATATCCCCTGAAACACCAATATACAGTCCGAGGATGATAAATGCGCCGGGTCCACCGCTCTGCCATCCATCCCGCACGATTGGGCTATTTACGATGTGTGAAAATCACAATCCTCCTCCCCGGCTCCGCAGCAGAGATGCTCGCAACCTGGTCATTATTCAGCCAACGCCAGATCCGCAGCGTGGGCACTGTAATGGTCCGCGATGGTCCAGCTGTCAATGTCATAAAAGTCATTTAGGCTGAAACTGACGCTCTCCTCCTGCTCGGCGGAGACACGCGAGTGGAGCGTGCAGCCGAGCGCAGTCAGGTCTTCCGAAACGTCGTCGTAGCGCGTTTGGTCTAGGAAGATGAATTTGCCGAGTCTCGAAGATGTCGTAGGCAGTGGGGGATTCGAGATGGAGGTCGGAGAGGATTTGGAAGGATACCATGTTGATAATGATATTTAAGTGTGCTAGGGGGTCAACACTCTTCCGCACTCTGTAAAATAATTCTCTACCTTTTAGTATGTGAAATTCTAGTGTTGTTGAGTCGAACGCGTGGGCGAATAAGTATTGAAGTATTTAAATATGAGATTGAAGGTAGCCTGGCTAAATATATAAAAAATAACAGACAAGGAGCCAGGTCATGTATTTAAAATATTTTATGGAAGTTACATGTAACTTACACAAACTTGAGTATTATAGGTAAAGGCAACAATCATCAAAGCTGTGGAAGTTATGCTTCACTGTCATGCGCTGGATGCCTGGGTAACTGAGGCCTGGCATTTATACATCGTGAAGACTGTTTTCAATTCTGAACATATTTATCAGCACTTAAATACAGCTCATAGAAATATTTAGTTAAATCCTCCCCTCCCTTCTCTTCTTGTGTCCTTGGGGCACAACGATGGACGAACAAAATATCAGCCGTCTTCCTCTGGGCAAGGATCTGTGTCGGGAAATAAAAGAGGTCATACGCTATGAACGCCACCAACATCGTATTACTACTATTTTTCTTATCATCAGCTTACTACTCCGTACAATACTCGTCTAATACTCGCTAATGCTAGCTCTCTTGGCTCGCACATTTGTTTTACTATAAATAGCTCTATCTTTTGTATGCAATTAGATATAACAGATAGTGTACGGATAATATATATAGTATAAGAAGCAGATCTTGATACACATAAGATTCATATGTTTCCGACATATTCATCCGAGATACCATTCCGACAGTTATAATCCCGGTAACTAAAGCAGCATCTAAATAGAAGCGCGATACCGATCCCAATCCTCATTCGAATAGATAACTATCATTTGAACTGAGACGATTGATCCTCATTCGTATACGTTCCGAACTACTCGACCGTTATACACAGAATCCTGGCAAGCAGCATCTGAATAGAAGCGCGATACCGATCCCAATCCTCATTCGAATAGATAACTATCATTCGAACTGAGACGATTGAACCCTCACTCGTATACGTTCCGAAATACTCGACCATTATACACCCCGAATTCCGATCATATCTATCATTCAAATACTTGAACTGATTCCTCAATCTGTTCAATATAACAATGACTAGTGCGACCGTTCACCTTAGTGTTCCTGGAGATTGGAAACTTTGGTACACTCATATGCTAGGATATGCAAAGGACAAGAAGGTATCAGACTTCATCAATCTCGATAAACCTGATATCTTCTCTGAACTAGAAGAACCCCTGGAACCAGAGTGTCCAGAAGAAGCCACCGCGGAGGCCAAGATAGCATATGACATCAAGGTCACTGCGTGGAAAATCAAATATATGAAATATGAGAAGATGAATGAAGGTATGATGAAGATACGAGACATCATATGGAGGACAGTGGATGCCACGGAGCTACGGCATGTATGCAGTGAGAATGATGATGTGAAAGAGATTATCCGCTTGTTAAGAGATCGACTCTCCCCCATGACCGCGGACTATTAGGATGATGTGAGAACCTGATATCACGATCTCTGCAAGGCCCTGAAAAATAGAGGTATAGAGAAGTGGTTAAACAACTGGTCTCTCATCAAGGATGATATCAAAGAGACGGATATAACTGGACAGTTCAACTTGAAGAAAGACTTCTTAAATGTGAATCTAGCTATTGATGCAGGTTATGCACAAGCTTGGGCTAAGGATGTCTGATGTGATAAAGATGCCATTATCTTTGATAGAGTTAGTTAAGGACTTCAAGGAACAGTATAGGGAAATGGGTATTCTCAAAGAAGATAAATCTATGAACTTCGCTGCCTTTAATGGAAGATCTCAGCAAAATACCTCATCACCAGTGACATTCAAAAACTGCATCTGCGGAGCCTGTCACCGATACACTCAGTGCTACTATCTCAATCCCTCAAGGAAGTCACCTGGATGGGAGGAAAACAGGGAGAAGAGAACTCAGATCAATCAAGCTCTTAAGAATCAAGAATTGAAGAGACATGTTGATTGTGCGATATCTAGAGATTCATCTGCAAATACAGATATGATAGATGGAGCAGTTCTGGGAGGAATGATTCTGAAGCAATCAGATCCTCAATCTATTGATCTACAGATCTGAAAAATATCAATGAACTCTTCAAATTCTTGCTCCTACCTCCGAAACTCCTGGATCTTTGATACTGGCGCGGAGCAGCATATATGCAATAATTGAACACATTTCCTATTCTTTACCCCTGTGAACAAGAACGCGGAAGTCTATACAGCCTTACAGGTGATTCCAGCACTAAAGTAGAAGGTTATGAAACTGTTAGAACTATCATGATAAATGAAGCAGGAAAGCAGTTCAATGTCAACCTTATCAATGCAGCTTATATCCCGAATTTCCATACAAATATCAGTGCATGGAAACCGTGTTTCCATATAGGAGGCATCTATTATGATGGAAAAGACTTCAGATTGTGAAAACGCGCAGATAATATCATTTTTGCACGCGTTGAAGTATTTGGGGGGTTGCTAGTTACAGAATATAGTGAAATAGCTGTTTTTTAAACTATCTCGGATAAACCACTGATAAATCCATCACTGAAGCCGCCGCAGCTACCACATCTCACACTACTAAAAAATTGATATCTTCAAATTCTTCAACTTCTACAAATCCTTCTTCTAACCTGCCAATTCGCACAAAACCTTCTCAAAAACCTAAGATCTCTATCACTACTCAGTCTACCTGGCATAAGAGATTAGAACATCCTTCAAAAATCGCCATTCAAAAGCTTGCAAATGATGCAACTGGCATTCAAATCACCCATCTAGAAGACGCACGGGATGAGCTTATCACTGAGCTTTGTGACCCCTGCCAGCTTTCTAATGCGGAAAATCAAATATCTAGACATCCCCACGTTTCAATCCTTTCTTACACCGGATCCAACACCTGAACCTACGCCAGGGCCAGCAGGTCCTAATGTTGACGTTAATCCTCATCCAGCTGCGATAGATAATCGTACACGGAACATTAATGTTGATATTAATACTCATTCAGCTGCGATAGCTAATCGTACACGGAATGTTAATGTTGATATTAATACTCATCCAGCTGCGATATATAATTGTACATGAACCTGAAATCGCAGAGCTGCCCGCCTTGAGGCAGTTGCAAATGCCAAAAACAAACCTTTTCAAATGATCAATGAGGCATTCTCTCATTCTCATTCACTCTCCGACTTCTACAAGTCTCAAAATTTATTTCCTAATACTATTTTTACTATTATCAACACTAAGAATGCTAGGCTTCACCTCTATGCCAGAGGATTGCTACCTCTTCTCTAATGATCAATTAATCGTCTTCTTCTATGTGGATGATATCGTCATCCTAACTCACTGGGCAGATGTCGAAAAACACCCACATCGCGAAGACTCCGAGAACGTGTCCAATCCAGCGATATTACAGTTGATTGGGTGCCTACAGCCCAAATGCCAGCGGATGGCCTCACTAAGGCTCTGCCACGCCAGAAACATACAGAATTTGTCAAGATGCTAGGCCTAGTTGATATATCAGATAGATATCATCGAAGCACAAGCAGAATAAATGGTATAAATGATCTATCTTGATGTAATCTCTGCAGATTCATCTACACTCCTTCTATGACTATTTCCTTGCAGCTTTATTTACACTTCCTTTTACATGTTACATTCACTGAAGGGGGTGTGTCAGGAAATAAGAGATCATACGCTATGAACATCACCAACATCATATTACTACTATTTTTCTTATCATCAGCTTACTACAATACTCATCTAATACTTGCTAATGCTAGCTCTCTTGGCTCGCACATTTGTTTTACTATAAATAGCTCTATCTTTTGTATGCAATTAGATATAACAGATAGTGTACGGGAAGCAGATCTTGATACACATAAGATTCATATGTTTCTGACATATTCATCCGAGATACCCATTCCGACAATCTGGCTGCTACAGTCTCCCAACCCCTCAATTCAAATATTTAGTATTTATGCTCAGTGTCCTCTGTGGAAACTTCTAACTTCCTCAAAGAAGGGAGGAAAATGAAACCGACACTCCGGGCTGTTAATATTTCCAGGAAGCCTCCTTCGCCCGTGACTGACAATATATTTATATGATCCTGCAGACTCAAAAAAGATCCTAGAGGAGGACGCGGGTTGCACAGATCCCAAATGCATCGTCGTAAAAATACCATCTCGACCTCCTCTTCCCAGCCACTATTATATATGTGACCCGAAGAATAGCATGCCCTTATTAGTTGCTGCCAGGAAGAGGTTACTCGCGTCTTAACATCTGACCATGTCGGGGATACGTGGACATATATATTTTATACCTAAAAACTCCGGAGTCTTGCAGCGTAGCTCCACATATTTATTATGTCCGGAGGACAAAACGGAAGGGGAGCGAGGTGCAGACTCCTAAGAGGGCATTTCTCGAGTCTTATTTAAATAACGTATTTATTCGGTCCAGTATTTATGTCAGTCTTTGAATATTTGCACGTTTTCTTGCTGGGCAGGAAACAGATTTGAATGGTGTCATTTCTATCTAACCAGCATCTCATATGAACAGTTCACTGCAATATTTACTTCAGTATGGTGTATTTAATTCCATTTAGGAAGATTCTTATCTACTCTTCTTTATCTCGCAAGTCTCAGCTAAATATTTATACCATGGATTGCACTCTTGGCGCGAATGACTTTCAAGCCCGCAAGTTGTCCTAAATAATAATAAGCATGCCAGGTCCTTGCTTCTAGGGGCTAAATAAGTATTTAAGAGGCAGGAATCCGGTGTTGCGACTTATTTCCAGGGTCAAGCTGAAGCCGGCGATGAGCATGTTGCCATCATCAAATATATATCTGGGTCAGCGTTGACGTTAATCTCTGAGGAACCTTGGAAACGAAAAGAGTCAAAAGATCCATCAGCAAAGAAAAAGTCATGTGAGCCGAATCCAGGGCGGCTTTTCCATTGATTTCTTCCCCACCAGCCGCCGGAAGCGGTGGGATCGGAATAAATAAACAAACAAACACAAGTAGAATTATTCCCTCTATAACTCGGCCATTATTCCCATATCTTAAAATAAACCACCAGTCAGTCATGGCCCCGTTTCGAAACTTCTTCCCCAAGCGGCCTGCCGTGAACATTGTGCCGGCCAGCGATGACCTTCCCACTCCGCTGAACGCCGCGGGGGGCAATGATCCAGACGGCCCCCAACGGTCATCTTTGACTCTCCGACGCAGCGTAGATGAAAAGCCCAATGAGTACAAAATGAGCGGTACGCTATATGTCTTGAATTCAATATCTCCGTTCAATTAAGTTTGGGGAAAGCTAACTTGACATCTTAAATTTTGTAGTTGTCAATGACAACGGGGTGTATCTTCCGGTATGATGCTATGCTCCAGTCCAGTTCTCCGATCAAATAAAACCCCCCCGTACGGATCCGATATGGACATAATATGTATCGGAACACACCATACAATGCCACCCAATTGACAAACAAATTGCAAACTAGCCCTCGCCTACGGAGAAAAAGAGCTTCTGGAGCAAATCCCCGTCGCAAAACAACACAAGGAACCTCGTTGATGAAAACGAACCCTTCTCCATATCCCGAGAATCCTTCGACTCTTATCGCCGCTCTTTCGTATGAACACCCCCCCTGCCCCCCTCATGAATGGATATCTTCTCTGAGCCACCCAACCACCAACCCCCATCTAACATCGGATTTTTTCAATAACAGGACATCTCCGCCCGCTCCCCCGTCAGCCAATCCGACACCGGCGCCTCCCGCACCTCTCTCGATTCCCGCTTCTCCCGCCTCACAACCCCCCGCTCAACAGTCAGCGGACACACCTTCGAACCCCCACCAAAGTCCCCATACGAGATACGGGAGCAGCAACAGGAGCATGAGCACGAGAATGACGCTGAGCAGGAACAATTTGTAGACATTGGCCTGAATGAGGATACGAAGCCGAAAAAGAAAGGGTTTTTTGCGCGTTTGGGGGATAATGTGATGCCTGCTACTACTACTACGACGACGACTACTGGATCTACTACCTCTACTACAGCTGGCACTGGTGGAGTGGAGTCTGCGGAGAATAGTCGGCCGGGGTCGTCACATTTGAGTTTGGGCTTCCATTTGCCTGGGAGGAAGAGGGAGCAGGGTGGTGGTGGCGCCGCTGCTAGCGGGTTTCAGGTGGCTGAGTTGGGGAGTATGAAGATGCCTGTTACGGCTGATGCGAAATGAGCTGGGACGATATGGATGTAAAGGATACTGATGGTGATGAATATGATGATTATGGTGAATGAGGTAGGGTTGAAACGGGGATGGGAATGGGGTGTCTTTTTCTTTTTACCTTTAACGGCCTTTCTCAAAGGTGCGGGATCAGGATTAGGAGTTGTGTTTCTTTCAGACAAATTTAGCCTCCTGATTTATATCTGACGCTTCCTATTTTGACATTTTATGGCCTTGAGGGAGCCTCTGGGAATCGAGTTTTGGATCCTTTTATGTATATCGCGGCGTTTTACCAAAGCCTATTGGCGACACAACCTATAACTATATACTTCTCGATGCGGATACAGATACGGCTATAAATAGATTTATTTATTTCCGATCCATCCGTTTCGGGCATTTTAGAGCCACCATGCACCTACAATTTTCACGCTCTAAATATTTAAACGCGAAATGCAACATCCAACTCTCAGTGTATCAGTAACTAAGAATAAAGGCGATCAGCGCTATGTATTCACGTACTAGATACTTTACATATGCCTCCAAACATATAAATACAACGACGCGTCCCTTCTCCTCACAGCCTGGGCGGAGCCCTTTTCAAGTCACCCCTTCCCAAGGCCCTTTGATACCCCAAAATGAAATCGTGGACGAGGAGTCATGTCCAGGCTACAATGCTAAAGGCTTCTACCCCGCGAGGGTAGGAGAGGTCATTGCCAATCGCTATCAGATCCTCGTCAAGGTTGGCTGGGGAACTTCCTCCACCGTATGGTTTGCGCGTGATATGCGGGGGTAGTTTGTTACTCTTTTTCCATTTCATTTTATATTTTACACGCCGAGTAGTTTATCACTTCTCTCTCCAGTTCAAGTTCCTGATACTTTTTATGACAGACTGCAGTCGGAACCAGAGGAAGCCGTAGCATTGAAAATATCCAACGCCAGCAGTCAGGCGGATATAAATCGGCACCGTGAAATTGAGCAGCATATAGCAACAGCACGTCGGTCTCATGACGGTCGTGAGATTCTACGAACGTTCTTGGAATGTTTTGAAACCACTGGACCCGAAGGGGGGAAACATCTCTGCATGGCGTACGAACCCATGAGGGAGCCGTTCTGGTTGTTTCGGACGCGGTTCAGAGATAGGCTTATTCCGCTACCGCTCCTCAAGACATATATTCGCATCCTGCTTGTAGGACTGGATTACCTTCACACGGAATGCAAGGTTGTGCATACGGGTGCGTGGGCGTGTATCATTCCCTCCCCCTTCCCCATGTCCTCCCGAACCCAAGAGCCAAATCCTATAGGGGGGATGATGGAGATAGCATTTCGACAAACTAATATAATCGAGCCAAAACAAACTCATAGATCTAAAACTCGACAATATCATGCTCACATTCGAAGACCCGGAAATTCTTGGTGATATCCTAAGCTCTCACATCGAGGAGTCACCAATGAAATACAAAATATCCCCCAGCGACCCCAGCCGCCATGTCTATCGCTGTCACAATGACTTCGGACCACTGAGGGGACTGAAGAGCATACCCCAGATCGCTGATTTCGGACTAGCAGCCCGACTCGTCCGCGACGATGATTACGGCTTCTACCCTATCCAGGCAGACCCTTATTGCGCGCCAGAGGTAATACTCGGCTGCGGCTGGAGGATGAGTGCTGATATATGGAATTTCGGGCTTCTTGTGCGTTGGGCCCCTATTGTTTTTCCGTTCGATAAATGTTTTTTTCCTTTTGTAACTCAAATGAGTTGAATTAACACCCTACTACATGTGTAGTTGTGGGATATCATCGAAGGCAAAGAACTCTTCCGCCAGATTGGCGACAGCGAAGACCGCTACGATGCCAGAGCGCATTTAGCCGAAATGATAGCTCTTCTTGGACCGCCTCCGCAAAATTTGATCGCAAGATATCATTCCATGCGAGATTCCAAATTGGCGGGACCTAGTGTAAAGGGGGCAGGCAGCGAACTCTGCAAGGACGCAGGGGAATTCTATGGTGGCCCGTTTTTTGGTAAAGATGGTATGTTTGAAAACAATTTCTGCTAAGATTTGGGAATACGAAGAATTGCGATCACGATCTAATGTATATCACCGAACTTTTTGCAGGGAAATTTCTGTATGAAGGCTTGATCCCGGATCGAAGGCTCGTGGATTCCATCCCGACTCAATTGGTAGAGGAGGAGGATAGGGAAAACTTCCTCTCTCTTGTGAAGATGATGCTTGCTTGGTTGCCTGAGGAGAGGAAGACGGCACGAGAGCTCGCGGAGCATCCTTTTCTTCAACTGGAATGAACATACTCCGTTCCATGTATTAATATATCAACTTCTACTCCGCACATTTTTGAGAGATAAGCAATTGCATACTCCCCTCTACATAATAATTGGGTCTGAACGAAAAACGTGTGGTAATGTTCCAAGGATCATCAGCTTGAAGGCGCCTGGGTAAGCAGATATCACGCGATCCCAGCCAGCACAGGTTTGTCCGTAATAATGTTCCTCATATGCTCATATGCTCATATGTTGATGTTGAGTGTTGATATCGAGCTTGTATGCAGTTCCGCCTTAGAGTAAAACCCATCAGTGCAAACAAAGCAAACATTCTGCCTCGCGAAAAACTTCCTGCAGCAAATCCAGAAAAAAAAAATGATGAATTTCCGAACTATGTAAGAACCAAAGCTCAGCAAAATACTACCTGCTATCTCCGTGCTTGCCATTCCCGCCCCGATTGCACGAGAAAAGGAAACTGGAAACCATGGCGGGAATTAAACGGAGAGTCGATACAGCGGACGATCGAGGCGGGAAACGGACAAAGGTTAAAGACGGAGGGAAAGTGAAAAAGGCGAAAGCGGTGGTGGAAAGCAAGCCAAAGCCCAAGAAGCCACAGAAAAAGCTTGGAAGTAGCGATGACGATGACGATGATGTCGATGAAGTGGAGGAGGAAGAAGGTTTTAATTCTGCTGAAGAGGATGTGGATATGGAGGACCAATTGTCTGAAAAAGAGGAGGATACTACTCAGGAGCAGAAATCGAAGCTTCATTCCAAAAGTAAGCAAGTAGGCAAAAATTCGAAGCAGGCAAATGGAACTGGAGATGCTGCTCCACCTGTACAAAGTATGTTCTCACAAAATATGTCAATATTTTTACCTATTGTACGTCTAACCTAATCAATCTGCTATCGGCAGGTGGGATATCCTCAAAAGAATCCCGCGCAAAGCAAAAAGCGCTTGCGCAGGAACGCAAAGCCGCAAAGCCAAATGCCGACCTCATCGCCCGCTCCAAGAAGCTTTGGGAGCGCCTGCGCCGCAAATCACACGTGCCCCTCGAAGAGCGGAAGAAACTTGTCGAGGAACTATTCTCCATCATCACAGGCCGAGTTAAGGAGTTCGTCTTCAAACACGACTCCGTCCGCGTCATTCAGACGGCGCTCAAATATGCCTCCCCACAGCAGCGCAAGGACATTGCGAAGGAGTTGAAGGGTGACTATCGCAGTCTGGCGGAGAGCAAGTATGCAAAATTCTTAATTGGGAAGTTGCTTGTGCATGGAGATTCAGAGATTAGGGATATGATTGTTCCCGAGTTTTATGGAAATGTTAAGCGGCTCATGCGACATCCGGAGGCGTCGTGGATTGTAGATGATATCTACAGGACTGTTGCGACTGCTGCGCAGAGGGATATGTTACTCCGTGAGTGGTATGAGGCTGAGTTTGCGGTGTTCAGGAGTGCGAATTTGGCGGCCGAGACAGCGGATTTGAGTGAGATTCTTGCAAAGAATCCGGAAAAGAGAGGGCCTATTATGAGATATCTTCATGATTTTATCAACCATCTCGTTCAGAAGAAATTTACTGGGTTCACGATGTTGCATGATGCCATGCTTCAGTATTTCTTGAATACCACACCTGGCAGCGAGGAGGCAACGGAGCTTATCGAGCTCATCAAGGGTGACGAAGCAGGTGACCTTGCTAAGAATTTGGCATTTACGAAGTCAGGTTCCAGATTAGTATCTCTCTGCTTCGCATATTCGAACGCCAAGGACAGAAAACTGCTGTTAAGAATGTACAGAGACACGATAAAAATGATGGCCGGCGACGTGCACGGACAAGTTGTCCTCCTTACAGCCTACGAGGTCATCGATGACACAAAACTCTCATCCAAGTCGATATTCCCAGAGCTCCTCAACCAGGCATCCACCGCAGAAGCCCGCCATGAAGAACTACTCCTGCAAGTTGCAGACCTCACCGCGCGGATTCCCATCCTCTATCCCTTCGCAGAAGACACCACGCGCTGGCTCGTCACAGACTCAGATCATAAAAAAATCCTCAATGAAGTCTTCGCAATCCGATCCCAGACGTCCAAAAAGGACCCAAACACACGTCGCCAAGAACTAATCAAAGCCGCCTCACCCACCCTGCTTGAATTCATCGCCGCAAGTGCAGACTCCCTTGTCGAATCCAGCTTCGGCTGCCAATTCATCACAGAAGTCCTCTTCAGCGCAGACGGCGACAGGACCGCCGCTCTAGCCGCCATCGCAGCCACTCCCACGTCTAAACCCGAAGCGCTGGAGGCTCCCGCTGCGGGGCGGATGCTCAAGGCGCTCGTACAGGGCGGGCGCTTTAATAGCAAGACCAAAAGTGTAGAGAAGGTGCAGCCACCACTTAACTTCCACGGGCTGTTCTATGAGCAGATTGCTGGCGATGTGATGGCGTGGGTTACTGGGGCGAATCCGTTTGTGGTTCTAGCTCTCGTGGAGGCGGAGGATTTTGAGAAGAGAGAGGAGCTAGTGAAGACGTTGAAAAAGCAGAAGAAGGTGCTTGGTGAGCTTGCGGCGAAGGAGCCGGTTAAGAAGGGAGAGAAGCGGGGGCCCGTTAGTAGTGGCGCGAAATTGTTGTTGGAAAAGATTGGGTAGCATTTGCGACGCGATTTTCTATTTTGTTTTTATTTTCGTTTATTTACGCCAGTTTGCAAATCAATTAGACGGGAATATAAATATATTTTATAATTTGCAGAAGGGTGTTTGATCCATCCTTCATCTCACCCCGTTTCCATCTACACGACGATACATATCCCTTCAGAGCCACTTATTGATCCCCAGGCCAGGCCTAGCTATCAGATTCACCCAAGTGCCGCACAAAATTTCCATCCAGCCTGATCTGAGAAGACATGTTCGGATCCATTAGCACTCAAGCGCGGGAATTTATTTTTCCTTTCTCTTCGGTATTACTCTAATATCTCCTGTGCACCGCGCATCTTTGTCACATCAGTCTCAAACCGCCAATGTTACTCGTCGTCGCGGTGGTAGTCACCCCACATATTATCCCCGCCTGGGAGGCTTCTTTATATATCGGAGGCTTGAAATGCTCCGGTGTGATAGCTCCGAACCGGGGCTCTCTATCATATAGAGTGCTGGGCTGACGAAAGAGAATGATTTCTGACAATAAAACCGTAGAGCTAGGTAGTGTTGCATTGGTATTGGCCAGTTCATTGGGCGGATAATTGGTTGGATGGATGTTTTTGGCGTCAGGGGCCATTGTCGCAATAAACACATTCCAAAGTGTAAATCTAGATAGAAACAGAACAGGGACAACATCTAGGACCCAGGATCTCATACCTGGGACACTTCCACACTCGCATTCATAAATATATCAGTATTCTGCACGTATCTCTATCTCTTCATGTCATAATTCTGCTGCTGATCTTCGACGAGGCTCAACTCTAAATCACCCCAATCCATTTTTGGCCAAACCCATACAAATATCCACATCCGATGTTTTGACCTCAGTCTCAGGCCATCAACATCATCTCTTTTCTTTCATACTCTAGTCTTTGGTCTCTAGTCCTGGGCTCGTCTCCGCTACTATGCCAATACATTGTTCTGTGTTCTTTGACGCCAATTGAGTTACTCTGACATCCTGCTCCTGGCCGTCTCCCCACTAACCTACAGCGCTTAATTTCCCTATCCCAGTCCAAACGAACAACTCCCCGTTTCTTGTGCGCATGATTCTGATGCATTCCACGACGTACTGGAGTAACTAGAGGCCCCTATAGTGACACACAGCAGCAGCAGCAGCAGCAGCAGCGGCAGCAGGTGGGGGCAGGGAAAACAAAGTGCTGGGCCTGCAGCACCCAGGATTGACATTCTGCAAGACAGGACCGAACAAAGGAAATAATACACCCTCGACCGGGTTGCTGCAGGTCCCCCAATCCTTGCGCCCCTTATCCCACGCCGTCAAATTAGTTAATAATCACGTCTAACATGTCTCGTTCCACATTTGCTACGTTTACCTCCTTTGAGAGCCAACGGAGTTCTCCTCCAAACGTTGGTGCTCAGAGTAACCAGCAGGCGCAGGAGCAGCAGCAAAAACACCGTCCTAGCCACCTTATATCACCCACCGTTTATAGTAATAATAATTCTAATACCTCCGCTTCCTTCCCCTCTCCCACCCTGACGAACCCTGATATGATCCTCCCCTACGACATCGAGCGGGAAAGCTCTACCCCGTCGCCCCCTTTTCGGCCACTGCAGCTCCCGTCGCCTGACCACTCCGGGTACCGTCACGCTTCTTTGCAGGAAAATGGAATGCATGTTTCTTCTGCAGGGATTGGTGTAGCGCTTTCTGCCGCGAACGGCGCACCCAACAATTATCAACAGCGGAACCCTCCTCCGCGAAATAATTGGGTGTTTGCCGGACATGAGGTTCGCCCGCCGTTGTCGGATATTGGAGAGGAGGATTCTCCCACGCGCTCCAGATGGGATGAAGACGACGAAAATATGGACGTAAACAATATGTCTTTGGGTAGTCCGCCGGTTTTGGAGCCTCGATGGCGCAACGACGACGACAACAAGGTGCGCGGGAATGCCGTTGATGGTTATGCCGATGGCTATGATGATGACTGTAGTGCGTCCAGTTCAACAATTAGTGCGCCAAGTGAGATTCTAGACAAATGGGAAGAGTTTCGCACAGATAATGGGAATGGGAATACTCCCAGCGGGACACACCCAGAAAACGTGACCCATGAACCCAACCAGCGTTGCAACCAAGAGAGCGACAGCTTTTCACAGGATATTGCGGGGGTCGAGTCAGTAAGGGCTATCAGGGAAGAGGGGGAAATAGATGGAGGATTGGATGAGGAAATTGATGATGAAATACCGTCTGCTATGTTGAGCAAGGAAGCGGAAAGGATCCTTGAAAATGCGAAGAAGAGATTGACGGTTTGTCTCTCCCTTGCCCTCCCTTAGAAGGGTTCCTTTTTGGATTCGATTGATATTGGAAAAGAAGAAAGAGAAGAAAAATACTGACAGGTTACGGATTTTATCCAGCACATGGAGGGTAATCTTAGTCGGGCCCGTAGTTCTTTCCGAATGAGTCCATCGCCTTCTCTCCTGATGGGCACATTACCCCTCCACCATCGTCAGTCTACAGGTAACATGGGCAGAGCACATTCGATCACGGAGAGACGGGCTCAGACAAGCCTTGCTGGAGCACTGATGCGCCAAAGGATTTCTCAAGATTTGAATGCAAGCAGCTCACATTCGAGGGGTTTGAGCGATGTATCAGCCCAATCAGCACAAAATAATTTGGCTTATAGAGATAATATGCGGCTTCCATTCCGCTCTTTCAGCGCACTTGGGTCAACTAATGCATCAGGTTTTGGAGCAAGTGACATCTCTCATAGCCATGATCGCTTCGAGCCTAGAGCTACGTACAAATCGCCAGTGTCTACATTCAACTATATACCTGAAAATCCATCCGAGTGTATTGGTAACAAGGTTTCACAATCTGATTCTCCACATTCGAAACCGGACTTACTTTCTGCACAAGAGGATAATAGTTCTGAAAATAACCCCCCTGGCAGTGTGAACGGCGTCCCGAAAATTTCATCGGTGGAGGAATTTAATGCGACGTATCCAGCCAGTATTCCCTCCCGTTCCCAGTCGCAACTCCAAGTTCGTGGCCTTCAAGACCAGATGCAGGATCTTAAAAGCAAGATCTCGACCCTCAAGGTGCAGGCACAGGAAGATAACCTACGACGACGAAGTCTTCAAAGCCTTCGCACTCCAAGCCCGTTCACAGCAGCGGAGCAGTGGTACACATCTGCCGGCGAATATGTCGGGGCGCGGGGTAAAGGTGCGGATGCATTCCGGAACGAGCAAAATAACGAGAGAAACGTAGGCGGAACTGTAGACCAACCACACCAGACTCTTGTCACCGCTGATCCGCCTCCTGCTCCAGAGGTGGTAGAAGAACAGAAACAACAGGCCACCTCGGACAGGGATCGTCCAGACGACCAGAAATCGGTAGTAGCCAGCCTTTACGAGGACGCAGACGAGGAGTTTGACCATGGTGATTCAGATGATATTGACCGAGCTGCTCTCGCCGAGATCCTAAATGAACCTCTCGACAGCCCCGTATCGTCTGATGAGGGCATATATGAAGACTTTCCGCCTATGCATACGGTTACCGAAACTACACGGCATGAGGATCGTGAGGACGCGTTTGACTATGAGCATTTCTTCTTACACAGTGCACTGGGGAATTACTCTAGAGAAAAGGCCTACCAACGGCGTCAAAGCTATAGCTCTACTGGATCCGTGGAGACCACAAGACCAGGGAGCCAGGCAACAGTTTACTTGGACACATCGCCACGAGGAAGGCAGGGTCATGCGCGAAACAACAGCGCTGATACAATATCCACGATAGCTTCCTTTGAGACGGCGACTGAGGGTGCGGATTATGATGATTACGATGTGGATAGCGGCGATGAAATCGAAAAGGCACTGTATGGGACCATGAATGGCAATGGAACAAAGTATTCTCATAGCGGTATGTACCTCTCCATCCACCCCTTCTATATTCTATAACTCAGACCAATTTTCACCAATTTTCATAATACAATTACTGACAAAGGTTTGAAAGACCTTCGATTCCGCCAACATTACCAAGACCCCCAACCCGCCAGCCGACACCAGACTCGCCAAACCATTATCTCCACCAACATCTCCGTCTCCCCAACCCCTCTCTCGACAGCATCCACGCCCCGCGCATCAGGCAAAAAAGCCAGCTACAATAACACAAAAGGCAACAACTATCGCCGCAGCCACAGCCGCAAGCATTCCAACGACGCTTCTACTTCACTCCACGAAGCAGTTGCACACTTGCGCTCACCAACCGTCATGATATCCTCCCTAATATCTTCCACCGCGACTCAGTTGTATAAGTCTGAGTCGCAAGACAAGCCACTAATAGTCGACGCGCAGCTGAGCGCGGACGACACCAAGCTGATGGAAGGCCTTCTTCAGAGCTTGGGGAAAGTGGCGTTACAGCTGCAGTTGTCGACTAATAACGGTGATAAACGGTCCAGCGCGGATGAGAGGTCTTCCATTCTGTTCCGGCGGAGGTTGGATGCAGCGAGGAGAGTGTTGGAGGGACAGTTGGATGTTTAATTGATCATATGTCAATAGTTTGATTCTTTTTCTTTTTTCTCTTTTTTTTTTCTCCCTTTTCAATTTACCCCTCTCTTTTCTACTTGTTTAACTGCTTTTCCTCGTTATTCTGGATATCCCCTTTTGTCTTTGTAATCAAATGTCTACTTTTCTCCCTTTCAGTTCCACCATTTCATTTTCATCTCATTTTCATTTCATTTTCATTTTTCGTCGTGTTTTCCGTCTCCTGAGATACCTCTTAATATTCCTGCTATTTTATAGTTAATTTTTCCCCCGTTTTTCCCTGTGTCAATGCTTTCCAATATTTCTGTTGTTCCCTACTCTCGCTGGGTTTTCTAACATCGAATCCCCTACTCCCCTACGTTCACTTGCTTGTTTCGTTCTCCTTCTGACAATTCACCCTCTAAAAACCAACCCCTCATGAATCCCACGATACCCACGCCCGCCTGTCCCTTATCAACCTCTCAGATCCTCCAAGCCTCACTATTCCCTTCCTCTCCGGTCATTCTTTCCCTTTTATTTTTTATTGTGCCTCTATTACACCATTCTCTCATCCCGCCATGTGTTGTTATACTCGTAGATTCGGGTGGTAGACACGTTTTGTTGACATATTTGTTATAGAACATATAAAGCCATATAGACTTCTTGTTATTTCCATTTCTTTTTATCCATTTTTCTCATGTTGATTTACTATGCATACGTATCTTACTTAACACTTACCGATTCCAGTGTGTGTAAGTATTTGAGAAAATACATGTAGATAGGAGACCAACCAAAATAGATGGAGGAGAGCGCTCCTTTGCAAAGCACCCTGGGCTTCATAAGAGAATTATTGAAAAAGTGGGGGAAAATATGAAATTAAAAAAAAAAAAGGCAAAAAGGGAAATAAGAAAGGGGAAAGAAAAAATATGCATATGACCAGGCCGCGATTCGAACGCGGGAATCTCTCGAAATCAGGGATTTAAGCGAACCTAAACCTGACGCCATAACCACTCGGCCACCTGGCCTATGTTGGTGATGGGGCTTTCGCGGGCTTGGCACTGTTGAATCGCCAGAATTCTCATTGAGATTGACCCATTTAATACGGATGAAAAAATATAAAAAGTTAATGTGTACACCCATGACATGTGGGTTGTATATAGATTACAGTTACAGAGATATTTTCTTGGTTATAGGATAACTAACAGGCTACGTTGTTATTTTGTCCTAGGGGAGAATGGTGAGGGAAGGAGCGTATGCAAGGAAGAAAAAAAAAAAAAAAAAGGACGACGACTCAACTTTATATATCACACGCCTAGCAAGGGGCCCTGTACCAATAAGCTCGGAAGTGTCCAATAGGAAGCAAGAAAAACGGAGAAAGAACATATCTCATCTCAATCATTTCCATATTCAAGCCAGCAATTCCAATGAAAGGGGGACAAATTATATAAAGGAAGAAAACAAGATACAGGATCCCTCCGTTCCATTAAACCGTAACCAACACATGCACATTTGCCCATAGCAAAAAAAAGGAGGTGGCCGCCCTAATCAAAATTTTGCCCTTGATTTTGTGTAAAGAGGGAGGGGAAAAGATTAAAAAGATAAAAGATAATAACGCGCTGAACATTTCAGCAAAGCAGCGCGCTTGACTGCAAAGACAAAGAAGAGAAAGGCAAGAGAAATATTGATTATCCAACGCCCAGAAAAATAAAAGAGAGATTCGATGGGTAAGTAAAATATGAACACGCACCAACGGGCTAGAACGTATATATGTAAAACACAGACCAAAACGCCAGATATGTACCATAAAGCTGTGGACCCTTTCCCCCCAAGGAAAAAGGACGTATGTCCCCTCCCATCCCATATATATCCCAAATTTTCCGTTTCCCACCATTTTACCGTTTCCGCCATTTTCCAGGACCCTTTCCCATGTATATAAATCGCATCAAACAATCAATAGCGTGGATATAGAAGCAGAGCGAAGGAAATGGATCGGGAAAAAAAGATGGTGAAATAAGAGAGAAAATATATAGAGGGTGAACAAAGAGCACGAAAAGGGAAGAAAGCGGTATTATAAAATATAGCATACCGCTCGTAAACACATGAAGCTCATAGGCAGTGTACAAAATCCCCGTTTAAATAATATTAAAATAAACACAGGGAATTGGATGCAAAAAGAGGGGGAAAAGGGGAGGAGAATAAAACGGAAGGAAAGTATTATCCTGTAGTATTTTCGGCAGCCGGCCGGAATAGATGTGTACAATAGAGCAAATCGAGAGAGCGTGGGTTTGAGGCATCGAATGCTGCCATTTGACGTTCTTGGAAGTATTGAGCTGCATAAAGAAACATAATTGTTAGTAACCAAGGGAGGAGCAAAAGTGTGCTCAACGCGATATTTAACAGAGGATTTTTTAAGCGTAAGGGCCATGGATGGGTTTTCTTGGGGTTTACCTACGTGAAATACCGATGGCGTTAAACCACCTTGTGACGTCCGGGTCACGGCTGTAACTGGCCATTAGGTTACCGGTTTCAGGATCCACGGTGCAGTCTGGGGCTAGGGAGCGCATGCGGAGATGGGTGGTGACAATATCAGCGAATCGATTGTTTTGGTCTGCGTACATGGCGGGGCCGTTTTCGAGGGGCCACTGGATTGAAATTGAGTTAATATTACCGCAGATTTTGTGTTAAAGTAAAATTCCGATTAAAATAAACAATGAACAATAAAAATACCTGTGGCCTGTCCTGCTCACTGTTCTCCCATTTCATGAACAGCCACGACATACGCTCAACACAGTTCATCAATACGACAGCACCTAAGAACGTGCGGAAGTGGCCACTACGCTGTTTTTGAAGTAACCGCTGCTCGATTTTGGTGAGAACGGTCTTGCTAATTCGTCCTGCAAATCTCTCCGTAGCGGCACGGAGTTGGGCACAGATGAGAGCGTATGAATGTGGAGAATTTGTTTCATCGATGGGAGTGCAGAGTTCTGTGGAAGTTGAAGATAAAGGCTGGGTGGAGGATGGCGGGAGAGTTGGGTTAAGGAATATCTTCCATTTTAGTTGGTCCGCGTCCACCAGGATTCGAGTTGCGATCCAGAGGTCTAACACGCCAGCTAGTAATTGGTCCTGTTATCGAATTGAGTTAGTTAAAATATGCATAAACGACTTTACACACAAAACTTGAGAAGTGACAGCTTTGCTTACAGCTGTGTTCTGGTAAAGCTCCCAAGCCAGAGTCACTGATTCTCTGACGAAAGTCGACGGCTCGGATTCGAAATACTGGGTAGCCATTGTCTTGACGTAAGTTTCTACCTTGGTGAATAGCTCATCAATATCGCCTTCTAATATTCGTATGTCTTGCTGCGCTTGAACCTTCGGTTCTTCATCGGAAGCCGGTGTGGGAAGCTCAGGATCCACATTTGGTAACGTCTCCGTCTGATGGTGTAAAGCACTGAAGGTGATGAACTTCGGGGGTTGGCAGTCGAAGTGAAATATCTCAATTCTTCCGATCCCAAGGTCAAACGGTAGCTGGTTTTTGGCATTGGTTATGTCGTGATAAGCCAATGTCGTATGAAGGCCTGACCATAATATTTGGAGTTAATATTCCCTCTTGGGTTTATCTGATTGGAGAATCTTTACCTGCGGAGTAAGCGGTTAACTGAGTCGGCAACCGATCCCTGATGCAGCATTCCATCCATACACGGGGATTTTGAATTGTACGGCATTGCCTACACGGGTCTTCCGAAGAACACTATATCTGGGTGTTACCAAGCTACGTCTTCCCACAACATATAGCCCAATAAATGAGAGAGGAGGCGTGGATACTCACAGTTTTCTTCAGCATCCGACACCGTAGACAAGCACCCATTTTCCTGACCAATTGAACCTCTTTTCGACGCTCTTCCGAGAATTGCGCTCTAAGTTTATGCTTTGTCGGCTTACTAGCTTCACCAAAATTGTTGATAAACCCGGAGGAGTCCTGTGGGCTGGGGTGTATGGCAATAGGTCGAGGATAGAAGGCGGCGTGATGAGTAGCAGAGTCGAAGTCAACCTAGGTAGGGATGTTAGCTGCTTCCTTTGACAAAGGGGAAGAAGAGTTTTGGGATTTAGATCCAATAAAAGACACATTGGAATAAAGGGCCATACATCATTATCTAGGGATAGGCCTCCATCCTGCGGGACCATCTCATTCGCAGAAGCGGCGATCAAGGAGAGCTGCGAGGACTGCCCGGGATCTGGATTATGTTCAGCGGCAAGGGAGAAGTTGTTATTAAGGAATGCCATGGCGGTCGAAGATTCTGCCGAATGGTGGTCATAGTGGTTAGGCGGCGGAGAAGATGCGGCAAGTGCGGCGCGAAGGTCAGCCTCTAAGATAATCACCAACAATCCGTGTTAGCGACTAAGAGTTCAGAAGTTTGAAAACACATTCCACAACAGAACTCGGGACTATATACCAATATTTCGCTGCTTTCCCGCACTGGACGTTTCCAATGCCGGATCTACCACAATAGTCTTATCTCCTAGGGGATTTTCTCCTCCTACTTCGTTATTGTTATTCGGGTGCTTCCCATCAGAGGCGCCTACCTGCCTCGATGCCTCGGCGAGTACATTCAGCCCATTGAGGCCGCCAATCCCATTGAAAACCGTCTGCCTCGCTGCATATGGCAAACTCCCCGGCTTGCCACGTCCAATACGCACACTCCCATCGACGTGCAATTTCTTTCCGGCGCTCCCTCGTCCACCGCGTTCGGGCGCTGCTCGCCACAGATGTAGCACGCGCTGTTTATCCGCCGCCGAAATTGCCTGACATGTTTTAACCAGATGGCTGAGCAGGCTGTCAGCGCGGCCTTTGGGGAAATTCTGTCCGCAGGACTTGCATGTGTGTTCGTAGCGGTTGCTCGAGTCTGGGAGTTTGGCACCCCGGTTGAAGAATTCGGTGACGATTCCGTTTGGCTTGCGTCCCATTTTTCTTTATATAATCTGTTTCTTTTTTTAATTTTTTTAATTTTTTTTTTTGGGCTCGCCACGCCTGTTTCAACGCGCGATAAATAGGTTTATTTTATCAAGGTCAATTGAGCATCGAAAAGAGAAGAAGAGGGGCGTTCAGACAGGGTTGTTGCTTCACCCAGTGTGTCCTGGCAGATGCAGCAGATGTAATTTGCAGAGCAGAGCTGCAGGAGCAAAAGTGATAGGAAGCGACTGGGAAAGCCAAAAAAAAAAGAGCTGCAGGGTGCTTTTAATTAGGGAAAATTAATCAACAGAAAAGTTTATGAGCAGGTATCTTCACAGCTCTTACTGCAATAGATCCCCGCGCGAACTCGCTGCTATGTAAACTGATATACTTACAAAAGTGATGGCAAAACTTTTTGTGAGAGCGGAATCAGATGTCTTTACGCAGACCGCCTTTGGAGAGCGGAAAAATGTATGTCCGAAATCGTCATGTGACTGAACTCTGTATCAAGAAACTATGGATATCGTTGTCATTATCCTTATCATTATTATCATTAAATATCCTATCCTAATAACTAGCAGATGCGGTGGTTGGGCGGACGCCACGGCACACCAAGTATCTCGAAAATTCTCTTCTCGTCCCGGCTCTCAATAAGACGTCCACTGTTCAGCTTGACCCGGTTCTCCCTTCGTATAATGCCAGTGAACAGCCCCCGCTGGTTCAAACACATACCCTTCTTACTCGCTAACAGCCGCAGACTCCGGTTGAAAATACCATTGCCCGTGAAATAAATTAGCGCGGCCCCAATCTCATCGCCAGGAACATACAGAAAATCTATCCGGCGCCAGACGGGGTTTTTGCTTCCAGGCAATGCACATGCCCCATGCCACTTTGAACTCTCTCCTCGTCTGCCTACTGCAAGACTTGCTTGCAGAAAATTTTGCTGGAACAAGGCCGGGATAACTATGTCTGTCATCAACGCGCAGATCTCCGCTTGTGTGGCACCGTCTTTGGTAATGATGAGGTCTATATCTCCGCTGCTCGCTGCGCCACGACGATAAGACCCTCCTATTATGACTTGAACGGCTGGGTCTACTGTAAAGAGTAGCTTCTTCACAATTGCTCCATGTGCTTCCACCTCCGCGCGTGGAATTCGTTGGCAAAAGTCATCGTAATGTTCAATGCCAATTTTCTGGTTCTTTGTCAGAGAGGCCTTGGCCTTCAGGTCGTCCAATGACTGGTAGCCCTGCTGAATCCACTTGGAAGCCTGGGCAAACCCGACTCCGTAAATATTGAGAAATTGTGAAAGAAGTACATCATGCGGCTCTGCATTGGCTTCTTCGAGTCGTCTGAGTCTGTTTGTCCAAACGATCTCTTCAATTTTAGCGGCAAGTCGCTCGCCGATGCCAGGGATTGTAACCGCTTGTTCTCTCGTGACTATCCTCTCTTTCTGCTTCCTCAGAGCGCTGATAGCCTTTCGATACGCGAGTGTGCGCCATTGATCTGAAATGCGGTCGTAGTACTCTGACATTTTCTGCAAAATCTCTATCGTACGAGCGTTGGGATTATCCCGATCCGTGTGTCCATCATGCTTGTGCATGCAGCTAAAGGTCTGTTGCCATTGTGGATTTCCGGTGGACCTCTTCTTCTTCTTCTTCTTCTTTGCCTCATTTAGTTTCTCAGCTTCCGAATCGGAGTTTGAATCTACTTCGTCTATGGTTGAAGCTGTGTCTACGTCCTCCTCTTCTGACTGATCTAAAGGCTGTTGTCATCCAGCGCATATCCCCAAGATAGATAATAGAAAAATAACACTAGTCTCGCTTACCAGATCCTTCTCTGCACGTGCTTGTTTAATCAGCTCATCTAAAATATCATGTCCCTTCTGGGAACACTGCTCTACTACATCGGCGCAGTCATCTTTACGATGAGTGTCAGAAGGTGGCGGAACTAGGGGGTCTTGAAGCCCTTCGTTGGTCGGTGGTGATGGGGACGGAACGGGGGTCTCTTGGTAAATCCCATTGCGCGAAGATTTTAGCTTTGGTGAATCTCGCACGGCAGGCTCTCCATCTGATTTGGAGGCTTCGTTATTCTTGGCCGGAGCTCCACTAACATGAAAGCGAGCATGAGACGCGTTCATAAGGGACCCAAAGGTGATGCATTCAGTCGGATATGATTCGTTTACCAGAGACACCGATAGCTACGAAGTACAGTTAGAAGAAAGGGTTGGAGATGCATCCAGGTGAACTCACTGGCAAGGCATCGACTCTCAAGTATTTCAATACATCAGTGAAAGAAATCGCCTTATCCACGATCACATGAGTGACAGTGTCGTCCCAGGTAGATGAGCGGGAGGCTCCAAATTCGAGTGCCTTATTGATTCGCATGCGACGTGCGGGAGCGATGTCATCATTAGGGATGAAAACTGAGTGATAAAGGTGTCAGCACCTAATAGCCATTTTTGGGCTATATTTACTTCTGCACAGCCAACGAACAGGGCGAGGACAATACTAACAAAACACCATCTCCTTAAAGATTTGCTGGTGCTCCGGACGCACTCGAACGGTGGACTCGCGTCTTCTCTTGGACGTCGGGATGTTCCCACCAACACCATCCAGTGTTGATCGCCTTTTCGGAAGTGCAGATCTCGCAGATGCGGGCTTGTCAGATCTCATAGTACTAGCAATTTCCTGCGCATCAGGGACCTTTTGACGTTTAAGATTGTGGCAATCTGGGAGGGTGGTGCTCTTCTCTGATCCGGGAGTTCGCGAGAGCGTTCGGTCGGGGGAATTTCTCTTCCTTGCTTGCTTCAGTAACACTGCTAACTCATCGATCTCTTGAGAGTTGTCGCTGTGCCCGCTAAATTTATAGAGATCCTCGCAAAACGTTTCCTTGTCTGCTAAACGCTCCGAGTCGCCACATCCGTTTTTATCCCTCTCCATATTGATCCATCATAGAAAACATCAATGCAGTAGCATAGTAGAGTCATGGATGATGGAATTATTTGTTTCTGCAAAATATATCGCACTTTGTTATCCAATTGATATGGTTTCACAATATGCGATGGGGTTGAAAGGAAACACGTCGCCTGTGTGACGGAACACGAAATAGGCACCAGATCACGTGGAGCTACTTAGTGGTCATTAACGATGGGTTCAAAATTCCAAACGCAGCTCAGTGCTCAGCAGCCAGGTAAATAGCAGAGCCGGCATTTGCCATTGTATCTCAGCCATGTCAAAGCCACGCGCAATTTTACTCTCACTTCATTCATCATTATTTCCTCCCACAAGCTGCCTATCGTGCCAATTCCGAGAGTTACAACCACAGCTCCGCAGGCGAGATGCATCAACGTTCAGTTCACCCACTCCCGCAAAGCCTGCGGGGACCGCGCAGATCAAGACTCCTCCTCCTCGCAACAACAATAACAGCAACAATGCGACTGACCCACTAGCAGAAGCAAAGGGTCCAAAGGGGGAATTTACTCCCAAACCGCTCAGTCGCCCTCTAGGACTCCCTTATCCCCCGCAAGCTGGGCAGAATTCCGGTATAGATAACAGAACTCTCCGACAACGTCGAGACGATTTTGTGGACTATGAGAAACATATCATCCGACGACAAGAATTGTAAAGACCCCTTGCGAACGTTGTAATGCGACGAATACAGACATAGCAGAATGGAACAACGTTGTAATCACGAATATCACTAATCATTTCACAACCATGTAGGGCTCGACAAGCCGCCAAACCATACTTCCGCGAATGGACAAATATGCGTTATCACAAGGGTAAAACCTTCATATCCAACACCCGCCTCTTCAAAGCCGACAAGGCCCTCTACTTCCCCAACATATATGGCCGCACTCTCTCCCCCACCACGCCCATGCAAGACACAACCCCAATCCTCCGCGGCAAGGTATCCGTCGTGAGTATATTCTCCAGCCTCTGGGCCGAGCGTCAGGTCGCATCCTTCGTAAGCCCGCTGAAAAACCCGACGCTGCACCAGATCCTAAAAGATTCTCCCAAGGCGGCGCAGCGGGTCGAGATCAACTTTGAAGACAATGTGCTGAAAGTTTGGTTGATACGTATGTTTATGTGGCGGATGAGGAGGAAGATGCCTCAGGAGCAGCATGATCGGTATTTCCTTGTGCGGCAAAAGGCGTTGACGGATAGCTTGAGAGAACAGATTGGGATGATGAACAGTAAGGTTGGGTATGTATATTTGCTGGACCAGGAGTGTAGGATTCGGTGGGCTGGGAGCAGTATTGCGGAAGATGGGGAGTTAGAGTCTTTGAATAACGGGCTGCGGAAGTTGGTGGACGAGAGGAAGGTATGGAAAGGTCTCAATGCACTCTCGCGGAAAGCGGATGGAAGTGCCTGAGTGAATATCAAATATCAAAGCAGCGTATACCCCCTTTCGTTCGGAAATGAGCCTATTGTATACAACGTGAATAACAATCCCCACACCTTGACATATATGACCTTGATACACGATTAATATGTAAATATAGATAAATAGATGAACATACAATTGAGAAGCCATATAAAATAAATACATGCCTGCTGATATTAGTGTCCCACATAAAAAAGTAGAAGAAAAATAACTCCATATCTTCCCAGCCCAGTGCAGGATATAACTCAAGGAAAAGAATAAACAGCCACGTTCATCACCGAAAGAAAAACACCGCCAAGAAACAAATCCCAATAAACACACCGAGGATAATCCCATCCCTCCTCCTCTTCGCTCCAATCTTATGTATAAGCGAATTCATCCCAGGAACCTGACTCGCCGCGCCAACAATCCGCCGGTTAATCCTCGCCAGCGACTCGCGCTGCAGCCCAAAATTCTCATTAACCGCATACGCCTGGCTAAGCACGCTATCCATCATATTATGGCTGCTTTCGAGATGGCCCCGTTCCTCCAGCATGTACTCTGCCTCTGCATTGTTGTTATTCTGGTTCGAGGAGCGATAGGCGTTGATATCTGAGCGGACGTTGGAAAGCAGATTGGCGCGGTCGCGGGTTTCGGCGATGGCGGAGTTGAGGCGCTTGAGTTCATGACGGTGGTCGCGGAGGATCTCGCGGTGGCGGGAGAGGTTGTTTTGTTTTAGAGCTGAGGAAGTGAGGGTGGATTCGGAGTCGAGGAGGCGAGCTAGCTGAGCTATAAGAGCATCTCTCTGGGGATTATATTTCGGACGATTAGGTTTTGTTTTTGAAGCAAGGAGGGGTTAGAAGAACTGCAAAAATATGGTTTCTTTCTCGTGCATACCCGTTCTAGAATATCGTGAATTTGGGATTCGGCTTTTATTTCGTCTTCTGACGGGGTCATAGGTAGCTGCGAGAGGGATGCATATTGCGCATATGTGTGGAATAAGGTCTCTGTCTGCGACAAGGCGGTGTAAGTATATACTGACCAGCAGTAAGGCCTTGGGCAATAAAGGAGATTTAGAAATATGATCATTACCTGCGTCTCAAGAGAACGAGCCTGCTGTCGCAACTGCGCCCATCCTGTCCCCGTTGGAGTTGCCATATTGGTCTTGGTTTAGAGCTGTAAATAAATGAAATAGATGCGCCAGGGGGTATCAAGAAATAATCAACAATCGTTCAAAGTCCACTCCCTCAAATAATCGCCAAAACCATAACTGTCAGATCCTCCGTTATTCTCTCGAAATACAGCTGATCCAGGTGTAGTTATATAAATGGTGATGTATAGCTGGGCAGGTAATTGGATGATAGTGG
Source organism: Blastomyces gilchristii SLH14081 (assembly GCF_000003855.2). Classification (NCBI taxonomy): domain Eukaryota; kingdom Fungi; phylum Ascomycota; class Eurotiomycetes; order Onygenales; family Ajellomycetaceae; genus Blastomyces; species Blastomyces gilchristii. The sequence goes on from NW_003101671.1 coordinate 1,937,613, forward strand.
TCACGTGATATATCTCGGCCTCGCCTATTTCTCCGGCTCCGCACGCAACCCTAGTCCCACAACGAGTATCAAACCGCAACATTTTGAATCTTCAACTCCCCAAGTCGACGACACCAATTAATCCGCCCCTCCCCCCGACCGACACCACACGACATCCCGCCATCATGGTACGTTTTGAATCTCTGCGCGATGGGGAAATGCTGGACTTTTTTGGGGGGGTTTCCTTTGCTGACAGTTTTCTAGTCGACCGCCAAGGTGAAGACCGGCCAGCTCTGGGGCAAGAACAAGGAGGAGCTCACCAAGCAACTGGATGAGCTGAAGACCGAGCTCGGCCAGCTCCGTGTGCAGAAAATCGCTGGAGGTGCTTCCTCTAAGCTCACCAGAATGTACGTCTTTTTCCGAATTACCTAACAAATGCATGGGATTCCGATTTTGGCGAATTTGAAAGAGCACGAAAAGTGATTGGATTGGAAATGGACAAACGAGATGAAGAGGGAAAAAGAAGGAAAGAGGAGGAAAAAAACTCCAGGGGGAAAGGAAATACGATTCTGGACATAAAAGGGGCGAAATTGGCTGACAATATAATCGGCGGTGAATTTTGATATATAGTCACGATCTGCGCAAATCGATCGCCAAAGTCCTTACCGTCATAAACGCCAACCAGCGCTCGCAACTGCGTCTTTTCTACAAGAACAAGAAATACCTTCCCCTTGACCTTAGGCCAAAGCAGACTCGCGCTATCCGGAGACGGTTGTCGAAGCACGAAGCCTCTTTGAGAACGGAGAAGGAGAAGAAGAAGCTGGTTCACTTCCCCCAACGGAAATATGCTGTGAAGGTACGAACAATTCCCTTGCGTTGACAAATTAGTGCTGGGAGATACGTTACTCGTGATATATATAATGCGCTACTTGTGGTTCTGGCAATGCTAACGTTTGTGGTTTGTTAAATAGGCATAGGTATGATAATGGGATGTGGCGGGAGTTGGAGAGCGCTGTTTTTTGCTGGTTTTAACTTGATATTTTTCTTCCTTCTTCAATCGGTTGAGAAAATGGAAATAAATGTATCCTAGACGATGCAATTGAGTTGGGCAGCAATTTTATGAAAATCATTTTCCTACGGTTCAAAAAACATACAAAAAAGGGATTCTTATCTTCAAACCCTTTTCTTCCGCTTTTACATATTTAACCTGTCACTACAGCGCGCAGCAATCTCCCGAAAGTCACGCCCGCGGGCCAGATCACTCTTACAAAGGTCCACGAAACTAACTTCGGTCCTAGGAAAAAGCTACTTACAGCACTACAACATCCAATTACCATCTCAGAAGCGGCTAGTTTCACGAGTTTCAACAGTCTCTAATTTTCATATTGTCAACCTCCGAAACCGCGATGGATTCAACCTACGGTCGATGAACAACTCTAGGCTTCCCACTCAAGGCCTCCGCAAACTTACTCCCAGTGGTCACCCCAGACTTCTAGCACCGCAAGTTACCCCTTCTCTACACAGTACAGGCAGGGTATTTATCCATCTCTGATTGCTTGCGGATCCCAACGCGGTGTGTAAACGAAATATAATGGAATGTCCTGCTTTTAAAATACAAATATCTTACCATTTCTTCTACGCCTATCCCTTGATTCCGAAGAAGAACCACCCCTTCACTCCAAGATCAAATAATACCCCTAAAATATAAAAATGAGACTACGTACGTGTTACCTATACACCGGGAGCGACACCCGATCCAACGCCTCCACATTCTCCATCGCAAATGAGCCCCCACAAACACACGTCCTCAAAACCCCAATCTTCCCAATCAGCCTATACATAGAAGCCGACCGGGGCAGGCATGTATCCTCCGAAACTTCACAGCAGCGTACACACCTCCTCTTCGCCACCGTTGCATCCAACACCTTACCCACATTCTTCTTCAAAATGTCCACATCATGCGTCCGCTTAAAGAGCTCCGTGCGCTTGTCATCCCCAATCCCAAGCCAGCTATAGTCGTATAGCGCCAATGCCATCCTCTCTACCCCCGGCCGTACTACCAGCGGCACCGTCTCTGTCAATATGGACATGACGGCTGGTTGGAGCACCGGCGGGATGCTGCATGTGATTAGCATCTCGCGCTCAGGTGCGTTTCGCTCCGCGCTCCCAAACCCGGCAGCTTCGTAAGTCCGGGTGACGATGCTGTCGATGTGTGCGAGCATTTTCTCGCAGACGTCGGGTTTTAGGGAGGATTGGTCAATTGTATCGTTGATGCTGGCGAAGAGTTGGTAGGATTCGCCGCTTAGGTTGTTGGCAGCTTTGAATGTTAGGGGAAAACGGCCGAGGTAGCGGAATATGTGGCGGAGGAATGAGCGGGGGATGCTGGAAAGGACGAGGATGAGGGAAGGGGATTCGTAGGTCTTGCCTTATGGAGTGGTAGAATCATGTTAGTAGGCCGGGGGGTTATGAAAAGAATCGCGACTAAATCGGGGAGGATGGGTTTTTAACTTTTTCACTCACTTGATAAAGTAAATGAGGTTCGGTCCGCCGGTATTGTATCCGCAATTTCGAGGAGGTCGTCGACCAAGTACTTTGCAAGATCGAGGATCCACTTGACATTTCCCAAAACCATGCGGAGAACCTCTGTGGATACACATGTAACCATGCGTGATAGTTAGAATATTTATCTTCTCTCCCGGCTATATATATTTGCGTTAGGGTTGAAATAGTTAACATACCCGGCTCCGAAGGGGTGGAATCCTTGCCGTTCTTGAGGTAATGCGAAACTGTCAAAAGTAGCACCATGATCTGCCGAATGTTTAATATGATCCACGACACGGTGGAGGATGGAGCTCGTGGCTGGAACCGAGATCTGAAACCAAGAACTGCTTGCATACTGAGGCCCTTTTGGATGGATTGATTGTTCACGAGTTTATCGTGCTCGGTAAAGTCGACACTCGTGAATAAAATTGAATACACTTCGGTGACAAATGTTCTTTGCGCATCTGAAATACAGTGATAGTTAACACAGCGAACGAACTTTGGCTTGCTTGTTGAATCTGGTTCCAAAAACTAACCAGGATTTAGCTGTCTTACGATGACAGCAAGAATGTCATCTGCACTGGCATCACTCCCACAGGCCCGAACATATCCCAATGCCAAAGCCGCTATTGCGCATGTGAATTTGCCTTTTGCAACTAAAAGTAAGTATGGCGTCTCCATTTACTCAAATCCACACCAAAGGGAACAGCATACCGCTATCATACATCCCATCTTCCATTCCAAACGAATGCTCCATATATCGCAAATGAAATTGTCCCTCCCCGTCGAGGACTGCCGCTATACAGCCACTTGGCGAAAATGCAATGTGGAGGCCTTAGAAGGAAGTATAAATAAGAAGTCTCAAAAACATGTTATGATGTACTGAAGGGATTATAATGAAGCCTACCTGACGCGTCGATTGGAAAGATGAATCCGGCATTTGGCATGCTTGTCACAGTGTTACCATCTTCATTCTCAGTGATGGGCCTCATGGATCTAGCCTCAAAAAAAGAAATGGAGCTATCGTCGTGTGTAATGGCAAGCACGCTACTAGCTTCCGTGTAGTCAATCGAGACGACATATCTTTCGAAATATATGTCGTCCAGTCTTCTGAAGATTATTTTAGACTAGTAATTCAGGGGTATTAGTAGGAGGGATATTAGAGCTAGGGGCTAGTAGATATAAGTTAAGTGGAGAGGGTGCGTTATTTGGATCGCACCTTGGGGTTAGAGGCCGTTTTCTTTGACACCACATCATCAAAACTTGGGTGTAGGGCCTGCGCCATAGTGTCTAGCTGCCAGCGGACAAGGACGCTTGAAAGTCCACAGGGAGGTGGCTGACCAAGCTGATTCTGGGGTGAAATGGATGCAACGGCTAGTATGCAGGGGCCAGTAGCAGCCTGTGTGCTAGGAAGGAGCTGAGGTGCCGTTATTATTTCAAGATGGGTGAGATTATATATTTCTCCATTCGGGGGTGAGAAGCCTGTGATATTGTCCATGTCGTGCGCCGGCGGGTGAAAAACAGCGCTTAGGACTTCAGTCTTGGTATGTAAAACCTGGAAAGCGGGTGTTGGAAAGGCGATTGAGCCACCTCCTGGCTTTATCGTTTGATCCCATTCTGGGGGATCCCATTTAACCTGGACACGGTAGAAACACACTTTCCCACATGCTGAGTGGGTGGCGATAGAAATTCCACTTCCTAAAGAGTCCAGTTTCAGGATATGCGTAGGCTTTCAAATAAGAGATATGTCTACGTCTGCATAGTTGAGTTGATTGTCTTACCTTCAGCCGGTGCCAGAGCAGCGTGTGTCAGCAGCCCATCTAGATATCCAACAGTTTTCAATTCCGTGGAGATCTCTCCCCACCTCAAGTCTGGATTCTGATAGATGAGCTTGATATAACCAGATTTCGTCACCATGACGAGAGCTGACTTATTTACAGGATGCAGGGGCCCTAAGGGGCGACGCCGATATGCCGGATAATTCCACCTGTTGTTATTCGTCCGTGTCGCTTTATGAAAACCAAATAGCTAGACAAATTGGCGATTGAGCTATGTCAAGAACAATCCACAGTCAAAATAGGAGAGTTGCAAAGAAAACACTCACCGGTCGGTTCAAATTTAACCACATCAATCCAACCGGCTGCGCCAAGTCATCATCGGGATCTATTGAGGCCTGACGCGGCTGATTAACGGTATTCAGCGACATCATAATGGTGACAATCGCGATTCGGCCACAGCTATCCACGATGGCCAGCTCGGAGCCACTCTCGTTCCAGAGAAGATGGACCACGGTGTGGCCGCCATGGATGTCGACGATTTGATTAATGGGGGATTCTTCACTCAGCGTCCATTTGCCGTCATCAGGTCTGCAGTGAAGATAACGTAGTAGGACTTTCTGGCCATCTTGTGAGACGTACGCAATTGCCCCAAGTTTAGACCACGCAATTTTTCTAGCTTAGTGTTAGCAATGCGATTTCATGGGGACTTGAATCAGGAGACGACTCATTACTAGGGGTAGCAGGTAACATACTGGGAACAACCCGAAAGCCGAAGCTCGTCTAATCTTTGAGGTAGGCCCTTGATGGTAGGTGCGGCGCCTTCCAGCCCCAGCTCTAGGGAGGTTGGATCCCCGAAAAGATCATCTACATCGATACTGTCCTCCATGATCATAGGCATCCTAAGATTTCCCCCTTAAAATCCCCTCTCCACAGGTAGCGTCGGTGCGCAGTCTAGCGCTCTAAGCTTTTGGCAGCCGGCTGCATAGAGCTGGAATCGCAATTTGATATCCCTTACAAAGGATAAGTTTTGGTAAGAGAACGAACCTATATATATAGATATATAGTCTTGTCCATCATAAAACAACCATGTAGGTCAATATAAATAACTATATCATCCGTGATGTTAAGTCGCTCGTGGATCCATATGAATGATTAATGGATGACTAACAAAAGCCACGTGAGTATTAAGGTTTGCTGTAGCTGGGACAACCGCGGATACACTAAACCATTCGAGGCTAGGAAGCTCCACATCTCGAAATATGCGCATCATCGCCAACTTTGCGATATTCATATTCTGGCAAGCCCTGGCTGGCTCTGGCAAAGCTGATTGTTTCCTACGGGCAAAGGTATGTTAGAAACTCAAAAGCATCTGCTATTATATATTTAAATACCTATGAAAGAACGTACACAGCGTACTTCTACTTCTAAATATACCTAGGGATGCAGTATCTAAAATTGATAATTGACTTAAGAAACACTCTATTATCTTTATAGCAGATAAAGATCAATTTCTCACAATGAATAAGAAATCAGATTAGACAGTGTATTTTAACATCTTTTACTCTCATAAGTGAAACAAGATATACGAATAACTTCCCTCTGTCTCTCAAAAAAAGAATAAATAAAAAGTTTTGTAGTAGAGGCCAAGTGTTATCCATCAAAATCAACGGGTGTAAAGCTTTCATCAGTTTCCCATTGATAGGCAGCTAGCTCACTTGATACAGATTCTTGCCTTTCCAGGGTTGCAAGCTGCTCCATATTCACCCCTCGCCGTCTGATATCCTGATATCTGTATATAATAATGTTTGTTTTGGTTTTCGTGTTGTGGTTAGATGTACAGAATCGGGCCTAGCGTGGCCGGAGCGCTGGCTGCGGCTCTGATCCTTCTTCCCGCCGTCTCCATCCATTTATTGTTCACTAAACCGTCAGTCCCCTCGCTAACGCACAACATCCAACCTCACGTCTGTCATCTTTCTGTCCGCTAACACCTATCGTGGTCATCAGTCCTATTCACTCAACGCCCATCAGATCGCCTATCTTACCCCCATGATTTAGCCAGCTATATTGTCTCGCGATCCCTTATCACCCCCCTTACCCTCTTACCCTCTTCCCCTGCCTTGTACACGTCGTCACGTCTCGCCTCAATGGGCTGTCCATTCGACCCCTGGGGGGATTCCTCAGATCTCAGCTCTCCTCCAGCATCACCATCCCCTCCTCCAAGTTTTCTTCCATCGCCTCCGCCATCTCAAGACAATTTCGGGCTCAATTCAAGTGATTCTCTTTCCGCATCGCAAGACACCGCGCTCCCAACCAAGAAGAGGAGAAAAGTCGAGCCGAAGCCACGATCAACGAAACACCTCGATTTATCTTTAGCGTCTTTGGCTTCCACTGATTGCTTTGCAAACCAGACAGATGAACTGGGCCTTTTATTGAAGGCTCTTCATAAAAAGCGCAAAATTGTTGTGATTGCTGGCGCTGGAATTTCGGTCTCTGCTGGGAGTGGGTACATCCTTGCTTCGAAATTTCATGGCGCTTCTTTGCTGACGTGACGATTCCACAGTACCTGACTTTCGTTCTTCCCATGGCCTATTCAAAACATTGAGAAAGGATCACAAACTTAAAGCCTCGGGGAAGCAGTTGTTTGACGCGTCAGTGTATCAAGATGACACCATGACTTCCTCTTTCCACGACATGGTTCGCTCGCTGTCTGGAATGGCAGCCTCTGCTCAGCCTACCGCTTTCCACCATCTTCTTGCTCGGCTTGCAAAGGACGGTCGTTTAATGCGACTATATACACAGAATGTTGATGGCATTGAGACGTCGCTGCCCCCTCTGGCAACTCAGGTTCCACTCGGCGTTAGGGCACCATGGCCCCGTACCATTCAGCTACACGGTGGACTTGAAAAGATGGTCTGCCAGAAGTGCAGACATACATCTGATTTTGAAGCAGAACTTTTCCAAGGGCCCGACCCGCCCTTGTGTCGAAAATGCTGCGAAACAGACCAGTTTCGCACAACTACCGGCCAGCGAAGTCATGGTGTTGGCAAGCTGAGACCAAGAATAGTTCTCTACAATGAACATAATCCTGACGAAGAGGCTATCGGTTCTGTTGTTACAGCCGACTTACGTGCTAGGCCTGATGCTTTAATTGTTGTTGGCACCACTTTAAAGATCCCAGGAGTTCGACGAATTGTCAAAGAAATGTGCCACGTCGTCCGGGGACGGAAAGACGGAATTACTATGTGGATAAATCACGAACCAGTTCCCGTCGGAAGAGGCTTCGAGGACTGTTGGGATCTCGTCATCAAAGGCGATTGTGATGAAGTTGCGCGGCAAGCTAACATGAAGCCGTGGGACGATGATAGCGACGATACCATCCAGGAATGCACTGCATCAGACGTCGAACGAGTCAAACAGGAACAAGGCCCTTTCTCTGTCGTTGTCCCTCCGCTCAAGAACTCTCAACAGAGTACTGGTATCCTTACACCCTCATCGAGCCAGGATGAATCACTCAACGTTGAAGACCAACCGCCAATTCCTTTCCCCCTTGCGGATAAACCGACTAAAAAATCCTTGTCATCATTGTTATCCGGGAAACCTGGTCAGAAAGCCACGAAGCCTAGGAAACCCGCACAGAAGAAGCCGGGAGCTCCAAAGAAAGCCAGAACGAACAATAGTCAACCAAAGAAAATCGATCAACAGTTCCGCATTAGCAAGTCCAGCAAGACCACGGTCACCACTAAAAAGGCACCGAGCCCAATCGAAAGTGATCTCGCTAAGCCAATGCATGCTATATCACCTGGTGCGGCTCGTAATAATGGCCCCATGTTTATCGAGACGACCTCCACCCCACCTTGGAAAGACAAAGCCACGATCTCACCAACCGGAACCATCCCACCTGACCTTGAGAGAATGTTAAACTAGACGCGAGTAGAGAAGAATATAGGAAGAACCTAGGCCCTGGCCAATGTACACGTTACTGGAGTATTGTTTTCTCTTGGACCTGTGTCCTTCGAACGCGCAATTTTGCCCTTCCATTCCCATTCTCTTTGTCATTACTGGTCCCTCCGCACCGGTTATGATGCATGATACCCACATAGACTTTCGAAATGCTACATTACAAACTACCGCTCCTGTGAATTCCGGGCTCCTGATAGTTTTTATGTTATTTTATTTTTCATTTGCAGGGAGTGAGAGTGTATAATAAAGACTGGCTTGGGCTTATTATAATATTTTTCGTTTTGTTTCTTTGCTTTCATTCTGCTCTGTGGTTTGTCCTTGAATTGAAGAAAGGAGTTTGGTCTACCGGAGGGAGGTTCTGCATGGATTCATGTTTTTGCTGGCTGATATTTTTTCTCGCACTTTTTGTTTCAACCCCTTTCAAAAGACTCTGCTTTTCGTCTTGTCCAAACTCTTGCGTGTCAGGGTGTGGGTATCAGGTCATGCCTGCCACCTTCCCGCCCTCTTGCGTGCAGGTCATCTATTCAGTCTTCCGGTCACCGTATGGATTTTTATATCTGCTCTCTTACTTTCTTTCTTTTTCCTTTCGGTCTTCAGGTACATAATGCGTGATGTAATATCAGATTCAACCAGCAACGGCATCAGAGCTATCATTTGCATCTACATTTGTACATTTGAACAGCTTTTTAAAGTCTTTCATTTCCCTTTAATCTATATTCTGCGCTTCTTCCTCATTTTTCTTCCATTTCATTCCCTCTGTTCGTTTGCGGGTGCTTGGTTATTACAGAGAGGGAATATGGGAGAGCAGTGGGTTTGTTCTTTCTGAAGCAACCCGAGGCTTTGTACGTATATAGAGCACACATGCATATGATATCCGTCTCAGCAACTGTATACTACTGCTCTTCACATTGAATATCGTGGCGGTGAATAGGCCCGTCCTCAGTGACCCTATGCTTGCGATTACTAGCATATCTTACACCTTTAGGTCGTCCTATACAGAGCGGATGTGGCGGCGTTTAGTTACTATGGCATTAACTTGCAATGATATGCGAAGTTACCACGAAAATGGCATCGGCTTATTTTATGCAAACATTCTGATACTCCGGAACGAGATACTATGGGTGGGATGGCATATTTGATCCATAATAGAAATAGTGATAATGATAGGGTAATAATAATACCAAGAGAGAAATATGTATCTGAAGTGATAGGACCACCGTGGTTGATTTAACCCGCATCACACACAGCCATTATCCTCGCAACTAAGTCAACAACTACAAATAATGGTAGTGATAGTAAAGCTTAACACGGGGAGCAAAAAGGAAAACTAACGCGATAACAAAGAACCAAAGGCAAACAAACATGAGAAAAAAAGGCTGGCCAAGTACATCTAACCCAATACCTTAAATACCTTAGAACCCATAAATACCCAAATCACAGCCCATCACTATCACTATCACTCCCCGAATCTAGGTCCGGATGCATCCCTCCCCTCCTCCTCCTAGCCGTATCACTCGCATCAGCATCGATATCAATCTCATCCCCATCCCGCCCACTGTGCTGCGTCTCCTCTTCCTCCTCCTCCTCCTCCTCCTCCTCTTCTCCTTCCTCCTCCTCCTCCTCGTCATCATCCAACACATCCTCCTCCTCCATTTCCTCCGTCTCATCATCACCACCATCACCATCACCAGCAATATCCCCTCCACCCCTCCCCTCCCCCTCCACCCCCTTCCCGCTACCAACGCCAGGCCTCGACCTCCCAATCGCCATCTCCGTGCTACCCTCGCCATCTCGCTTCAGCCGCTTAGCACCTGGTTCTCCCCTCCCACCCTCATCATCATCTTCACTTTCATCCGCAGCAGAAACGACCCCCGCCGCACCAACGCCAGCTCCTACCCCTGTCGTCGCAACGGTGGCGGCAGATTTGCGATCCTTTTTCACCCTCCGCTTCTGCGCTGCGGCTTCAGTATACACGGCTAATTCGCGCTCGAGGCGCGGGAGGAAAGCTTCGAATTCTATCTGGGAAAGGGCGGCGAAGACGTCTTGTGGGGTTATGGTTTTCTTTTCGGTTTCTTCATTTGCGCTACGGGTGGTGGGTTAGTTAAGGCCTTTTTTTTGGAAAGAAGGGGAAGTGGGAATTTGAAGCCGGGGTCGGGATAAAGACGTAGAGCAAGGGCTTTATATAATAGAATGGGACATAGGCTAGGGGAGCCGTCTCAGATATATATAGGTGATTCCCCAACAAGGTGGCAGGATAACGTACTGTGATGAGAGATACGAGACGAATACCGTGGCGGCCTTGGATATTGCTAGCAACGCATCTTTCTGTATTGAGGTATTCGGAGGCAAAGCACTCTTTGCCAATCGTTGTGTGAGAGCTCGCGGGAGGAGGTAGTCCTGTACATTCGATCCATATATATTTTCGAAACATATCAGCTTTCTCGTTCTAAGCAATACTCTTTTCGCGGATAGCTAGGTAAAAGGTATGTCGGATTATCCCGTTAATTTCCATTTCCACCCCAGCGCATCATCATCCACATGCACGCACCGATGGGGTCACCAAGACACGGAGGCCAAACAACACGAGGAGAGGAAACAAGCCAGCAAGCAAGCAATTAACAGGTTGGTTACAGGCTGGATATATAAAATCTCACCTCAACATTTACACCGGTTTCAATAGGGTCCGCACCACTCCCGGTTGTTTTCGAGCCCTCCGCTACCGCGTTCTGTTCTTCATCATGACTGCTGGCCTCTGCGGCGGAAGACGAGGATTTCCGCGGCGGCATTTGGGAGGGTGTGTAGGACGTGGGCAAATATATATATTACTGTATAAATATATACGACTTGGGAGATATAGCTGAGTGTGAAGGTTTTTGTTTTGGCCGTGGACTCGATTATTTCGGGAGGGAGAGAGGGAGGGGGAGGTTGTAATATTTTCCGACTCTCTTTAATTCACGCGTGTGTAGATAGGGGGAGGTCGGAGGAGCGGGGATACGCGAATCACTGTGCAATCTTGCCGGTGTAAGAGATATTGTGATTTAATTGATTCGGTTACAATAGCGTTTGACGGATATTTTATTTTCTCTCTGTCGTCGTTGAAGGCGGTAGGGGATAATGTGGAAGAGATGTGCGTGGTGTTGTATTATTTAATATGATATGGCGGAGAGATATCGATAAATAAATACGCGTTTTTCGGCGGCTCAGGCTTTTTGCGTACTAACGATGTATCTTTTTTCAACTCATATAAATATCCCATGCCTGATAAGAATCTACCGTATTATATTAATTTATATATATTTTGAATGTATTTTATTTACTTCATGATTATAGCTTTTTAAAAGGTTGAAGGGGTCGATTCGAAGTCGGAAATCAATGTTGAGCGGAAATCGGATTCAGTATCCATAAACGTGTTTTCTCCCGTGTGCAGAGAAGAAATGACATATAAAGAGTCATTAGAAGTAGATTGCATAAAAATAGTAGGTATATATTCTCGTAATCCTAGTAAATAACATTAATGACTTATCCCTGAAAACCGTCTAAGCAATTGCAATATACCTCAAAAAGCGCCTTTTTGATATCCGTTCGAATACACAGTAAGGAAAGAAAACAATAAATGATATAGTAGAAAAAGGGGATTACTCCACAACCATCTCGTCATCCAGTTGGACGCCATCACCCCATAGACCCTCCAGTTTGAATTCCTCTGCCCATTCCTTGACAATCTGTTTGGTATCTGCACCGCTCACCGCAGCCATGTTACTGGGGCCATTTGCAGCAGGCAAGGAAGTAGCTCCTGGAATAACGGGGGCCTCAAGCCATCCCTGAATACGTCCGTCCCGCCAATCGGTAATAACCGTCGTTGCCGCGCTGTTGATATTTGGAACACCACCTCTACCAAGCCGGCCTCGCTTTCGGGCAACCTGGATTAGGAAATCATTCGTCTTGTCTCCATCGGTAGGGAAAAGGGGAGGGATGCCATAGACATCGAGCATTTTGGAGAGGAGGGCAGGTGTGGAAGAGAGTCGTTGTAGAAGGAGGGTGACGGCGGGGATAGGGTCTGAAATTTGTTTGGGAGGGATGGCGTTGAGGAGGACAAGGCGAGCTTCCTCATTGATCTTCTTGGATGATTTCTTCTTCCCCTTTTCTGCGTTGGGGAATACTATTCCGGGTGAGTCGATGAGCTTCAGCTTGCTGTCGAGCTTTACCTCTCTGATACTGGTGGTAATTCCGGCCTCAGCACCAACTGGACATGCCGAGGAAGAGCCCTTGTTTAGGCGCGCAGTGAGTGCATTGATAACAGAGGATTTGCCGACGTTAGGGTATCCTATGACACCGACGGATATTGAACGTTTCAATTGCTTGCTGTGGGCGTAAGACTTCAGAGCTTTGAACAGAGTTTCCGACGTGCTTTTGACTGTCAATTGCTTGTGATCAAAACTGTGGGCGTTTGGAGCACCTGTTGACGCCTTTAATGGTAGGGTAGGGAAATATCGTCGAAGGTAGAGCATCCAGCCTTTCAAAACAGGCGGTGGAACAAGATCGATCTTGTTCAGAATTAAAATGAGTCTCTTGGATCCCCCATCTGCAGCCATGATCTCTCTTTCAACTTCTTTTGATCTTGTACCTTCTGGGTCTCGAGCGTCAAGAACGTATAATACGACGTCTGCGGCAGCAACGACTTGCTTAAATACTTTGTCAAATGCCCGTCTCGAAGTCTCCTTCGGCGCTGACTTCTCAAAGGTCGTATCCATCGAGTCATCCAAAGGAGCACCACCATCCTCATCCTCATCGTCGTCATCTTCATCCATGTCATCCTCATCCATTTCATCATCGTCGTCTTCGCCGTCAAACTCAGCCGCTCTCGCCCGAGCGGAGGCAAGCAATGCAGCCATGGGATTCGACTCGTCAACATCCTGGTCCATATCATCATCTATCAAATCATCGTCCTGGTCCAAAATGTCTTCGTCCTCCAGTTGCGCATCTTGAAAATCCTCCGCGCCGCCTTGACGAGCCCTCCTAGCTTCCTCCCGTATGCGCCGGGTTTCCTCCTCCTTCAACCGCTTCTTCTCTTCAATTTCGTGGAGGATCTTATCTTTATAGGGGAACAGATTGGGAATACCGGGATCCTTCTTTAGTTTTGACCGCCATTCAGGGTTCTGAAATAAATGGAAAGACCAATCGTTAGCTGGTTGATGGCAACTGGAGAGAATCTATACACCGCTGAACAGCAATATCCGCACCCAGGACTCGGTTAAAATATACCTTTTTCGCCAATTTTCTTGATTTCCTCTGTTTCGCTGCACTGGCCTTCTCAATCTTATGCCGCAGCCTTACCGGCGTGCGCTTGGACTTCTTGCCTGTAAAGGAAAAAAAAAAATAACGACGTTAGTACTTGGTCAAGCTGTGGCTTTTCAGCGTCAAAATAGGAACTTTGAAGTAGGCAGTTATACCAAGCTTGACCATTTTGAAAAGTCTCTGCTTCCAAAATTAGTCAAGAAAAGAAATTAATGTTTGTGTTCGAGAAAAGGAGAGCACCGATAATGCTGTCTGCCTTTTCTTCGCTCCTCCGTGTCTCGTCTTCACTATCAAACATTTTTGTGTGGAGCAAAGACGCCAAGATTTCGAGCGCCAAGAACGGTCTTTATCGGGGGAATATATATCCGAATGTTGTCATGACTAATCAGCTAGCCTGAAACTTTTATCAGATCTAATTCGGGAAACGCGGGGGACAGATAACTTGGAATAACACAGCAAAACAGATGAAAAGGAATATTTCAAGGGGTATGTATATAAGGGTGTTAGATATTTCAGTTATCTTTGTTGAGACATTTCTCCGAATTTCAAGTATACCCCTAGAAGTCGTTACAAATCTTCAAACATTAGCAGCGCACCCACCCCACCATCACCACCATGGGATCCTCCTCGCCAGAGACATTTACTGCACCGGCGCAAACCTTTTCATTTGACGGGCTCCTCTTTGATTTTGATGGCACTATTATAGATTCGACACCTGGTTGGCTATGGCCCTTTATTCCCTCTTTCCGCCCTCCCTAGTACTCAACTCGGGGTTCTGGGTCTAGTCTACTTGAAGCGCATTGTGCTGATTTGACCTATATAGCGATTGTCAAGCACTGGCACAGGTTCGTACATGTTTAGTTAACATCCCGATTGAATCGTCACAGATCTCTCCTATATTTATGCGTTTATTGTCGATATTGTATATATTATGTGACTGATTAGAGAGCGATCGCATCATAATGAGATCTTGGGAGGAGGGGGAAAGGGGGACCATTTGCGGAGCTTTCCCCGTGCTGATTTGTATTTGTCAAAATTCAGACTAGGTGCTGAATTGAACTTAGATCCTGAAGTTATTCTGAAGACATCCCACGGACGAAGAAGCATAGATGTCCTGCAAATCATTGCTCCGGAAAAAGCTAACTGGGAATGTAAGTGCACAGCTCCAAAGGCTATCATGTATCACACGCTTTCTTCCATTTCCCCTGACTGACTAATAAATATACTAGACGTGAGTTACGTTGAAGGCCGAATCCCCAGGGAGGATGGCAGAGACGCGGTGGAAATACCTGGAGCACGACAACTGTTAGACTCCTTAGACGAAGCTGGCGCCCTCTGGGCTGTGGTTACTTCAGGGACCAAAGCGCTTGTCCATGGCTGGCTGGAGGTCATGAAACTCGCGCACCCCAAGTACATGGTTGTTGCCGAAGATGTGGAGGTTGGCAAGCCAGATCCGCGATGTTACCTGCTGGGCCGCTCCCGGCTTGGACTGGGAGATGGGGCTGAGATGCTGGTGATTGAAGATGCGCCTTCGGGTATCCGGGCTGGCAAGGCGGCGGGCTTCAAGGTCGTCGCCCTCACGTCGACGCATAAGATTGAACAGCTCAAGGAGGCTGGCGCAGATTGGATCGTTCAGGATCTGCGGAGTGTTACACTGAAGGGCTTCAATGGAAAGGTGGAGATTGAGATCTCGAATGCTTTGCAGTGATTTAATATGTTGCTTCTCCCCTCGGCCCTTTACATTCCTTTCGCCTTTCTTCTTTTTTTTTTCTTTTTCTTTTTTTTTTTCAGTGAGGAATATAGATTTTTTTTGGGGGGTCTACTTTCCTGTTTTGAGGTAAAGGACTGATGCTGCATAGAAGGGGCGCGTCGGACCGATGTCTCGTGGCATAGATGGTTAGATTTGAAATACATCGGTGTTTCTGCACATGGTATATTCACAGAACATGCATCAGGGGCTCGTTTCCCTGATATATATTTCTTTTCTTGTGAAATTTTTTCACTGCATCATCGTGGCATTGGTAATCAGCAGCCTTCGGGTTCTTGCACTATTGCATATATGTTTAGGCGATATATATATATTAGCGATTCCCATGTTTTGCTTATTGTTTCGCCGCTTGTTCCCTGTTACCCACGCCATCATTTCCAGATTCCATGGCATCACAGAGATCTTCGGTCGGCCGCACGAGACCGAGTCCCCTCGAGATGGCCCTGTTGCAAATACGACCCAGGTACGCCGCTGCCGTTGTTGCACACAAGGATTTCTGTCCTTGAAATCTATGCATGCTTTAAGTAAATCTTTCAGAAGATCCTGTATATTCTTCAGTTCAGACAGCAGAGAAGAGTGTTATTCATATTAATTAGAAGAGATGTTTATTGGAGAAGATTTTTTATTAATTATACAGTGTCTATCATTCTATGATTTCTGTTACAGTTGTACAATTCTGATAATAGTCATTCTTCTTTTATTCTTCTAAGTAGAGAGTGAACTTCTTTGAATCAGTGTTCACTGTCTTCATTCTCTTTTCTCACATCTTATTATGTTTGCATATGTGATATTTGTCTGAGTGTGAAGTTTTCTCTCAACAAGCAGAGCAGTATCAATTGAATACTCTTTCACTCATCACTTCTTCATACACTTCTATTCTGAGGTGTTTTTAGAATTACTCTGATATAATAACTACAAATTGCTTCATAGATGAAATTATCACATCTCAGAGAAGCCTGTACTTCTCACTGATTTTTAGACATGCTATCAGATGTGATTCCGCCGGCTTCTTATATGTAGATTAAATTAATTAGTGGCCGCTAGAGCCCCTTACATTCGTAAGCCTATTCGGAAGCGGTCGCGTTATTATCCGGCGGCCGTACGTTCTTCCGAATCACACAATGAACATAGTCTGTATAGTTGAGAGAGCATTTTCTTTGAAGAATTGTTTTCATTTCAATCAAGAAATCTATTTCAATTCAGTTCATTTCCAGAGTTAATTAGTAAAAAAGAAGAAGAAACTCTTTCTCTGATTATATGAATTAAACTTATTTTTATAACTCTCAGAGTATAGTTTATACAGACTTTCTCAAATTTAATAATAGATAAAGAAATTGAAGCTTCAATTTTTATTATTTTAATAGAAGATAATTTAAATACTTTTAAAATTGTTCTTAAAACTCTATTTTACAGACTTTAAAAGAGTTTAGTAAAATATCTTTAATTATTTTATTAAATTTGAACTTTATAATCAGTTACTGAGATAATACAGACTATATATAATTATTTTATAGTCTGAAAAAATAGATTTCTTTCTGTATTTAATAGTTTAATTATATTATTTAATAATCTTTCTATCTTAATAGTTCTTTAATATTTGAAATTTAACTTAAAGTTTAATTATACTCTTAGTTATTTAACATTCAAACTGAGTTTAATCTCTTTATTTAAAAGAGTTAAACTTAGTTTTTTCTTATTAAATATAAGAAAAAAAAATAAATTAACTCAGTTTTATTTATATTAAATTAAATTTAATTAATATTTACTTTAATAAAGATTTTCTTTACATCTTCTATAATTATTTCTGTGATGAGCTGTGTCTGATCAATTATATAAACTATTTTATTACACTTTATAGATTCTGCTAAAAGCTTCAATTCTCAGTTACTAATTCTCAGCTGAAAAAACTTATGAAATTCCTATTCTTCTGCTCTGAAGCTTTATTATGTACATGTATAAATACTTACTCTGATTACTAATTCTCATACTTTCTCTTTCTTTTCTTCTTTAATGTTTTTCACTTTATTATATAAGATCTATATATTATATCTGTAATTCGGAAGAACGTATAACTGTTAGATAATAACGCGGCTGCTTCTGAACATGCTTATGAATATAAAGAGGCTCTAACAGTCACTAATTAATTTAGATAATATATATAAGAAGTCAGTATACATCTGTAATTATACACTGACTTAAGCAATCTTTGAATTATATCTAATAGCCTGTCTAAAAACTGGTAAGAAGTACAGACTTCTTCAGAGCATGATAATTTCATCTACAAAGTAATTCATGATTATTATATCAGTATAATTCTAAAACATCTTAAAAAATAGCATATGAAGAGCAGTGAGTAGAAGAGTATTTAATTAATACTACTTTACTTATTAAAGAAAAACTTCACACTCAGACAAATACCACATGTATGAATAAATAAGATGTAAGAAAGAAGATGAAAGCAGTGAATCAGATTCAAAGAAGTTCACTCTCTACTTAAAAGAAGAATAAAAAGAAAGATAGTCATCATCAGAGTTATATAATAATAATAGAAAATGAAAATCAGAAACAATATAATAATATAATAATAGATATTGTATAATTAATAAGAAATCACTGAAATGAATATTTTTTCTAGTTAATATAAATAATACTCTTCTCTGCTATCTGAATCAGAAGATATAGAGAACCTCTCAGAGAATTTACTCAAAGTAGTAAGAAAAGTAACTGAGACTACTGAACTGAAATTGAAGCTTTATACATATATAAGAATTCTAAATGAGATCAAGATCTTGCATATACAGTGACAGACTGAGATAAAAGTTAAATAATAATTAGTATTCATTATAAATCAAGCATTCACTATAAAGAGCTTCACTGACACAATTATCATTATTAATAAGAATAGAGAAAACCAGGTTATAGATCTGTAACAGAAGATAGAATGTTTATACAGATAGATAATCATGTTAAATCTGAAGATCTTATCATAATTATTTACAACCTCTTCAGAAGTATATACATTATTAAAGACTGCTGTATAAAATGAGAATCTGAATATGAGATATATCAAGCTGAGAGATCTGCTGAAATTATCAAGCTTTAATAATAACTGAAAAAATAATGCTGTAATCAGCTGACTGAGTCAGATGCAATTATATTATCAGATTAAATATAAACTTACAGATAGACTGACCGTGTGACCGTGTCTAAGACTAGAATCAAACTTTACAGTTATTATGTTGTCTAAAAGCATTACTTCTGATTATGATTTATATTCATCACATTGATCTCAAATCATATTATTTCAAATATTAAAGATCTCATATTCACTTTTCAAATAAAAATCTAGTCTCAGATAAAGAATATGTTTGAATTCTTAGTCACATTTTCATTCTGATCTCATTATTAAAAATGATATTAAATAAGACTATGAAATCATTTCTCACTTACATAATATCATAACATAGTGCTCATTTATTGAAAATTCAATAGAGAGTATTATTAAATATCATTACTTTTCTAAATATAGATTATAATTAATATCATTTTAATTAAAAAAAAAATATAAAATATAAAAAATAACAAAAAAACAAAAAATAAAATAATAAGAAAAAATCACAACAAAAAAAAAAAAGAGAAAGAAAAAAAGAAGAGAAAGAAAAAAAGAGAAAGAAAGAGAAAGAAAAAAAAAAGAAAAATAAAAAAAAATCAAGATTACAGAGCTACAGCATAGAAAAATAAAAAAATAAAAAAAAATAAAAAAAAATCAAGATTACAGAGCTGCAGTACTCTTAAAATACTTACTTCTCAGAGTCTTTATAATGTTTATTATTAACTGTGTATCTCTCACAGTGAGAGTAACACAGCTGCAATGAGTTATTATCTTAATATTATCTAATAAATAATCAGTATATATCTATATAAATGTGAATAATTAGAAAATATACACTTAAAAAGTGTGATCAGAGTGAACTCTGCTGTCACTTGAATAATATCAAGAACAGAACACTGAAATCAATGATTTCTCTCATTGATTTCACAGACAAGATGTGCAAAGATAATCTTGAGAAATATAAAATTCTCTGACTTCTGATAAAAACAGATCTCATGAAGAGACTCTATTTTCATCATATCAGAGACTGAGTATTATCAAAAAGCATTACTTTAATGTATATACACTTACTATAGCAATTCACTCTCTGTATATGTAACTGAGAGTTACAGCTTTCTCATGCTGCACAGCTCTCTCTGAGATGCTGTCATCAGTTTACAACTCATACAGTCTCTCAGTTCAGCATGTACTGTGTATATACAGCTCTGTATACTGAGGCCATATTGATCATTATAATCTGATGTGATACTCACTTTTCATAGATCATGTTTTATTTGATTGAGAGAGAGAGAAAATGCAACTGCTGTTTTATTTAAGAGAGAATGAGTAATTGAATCTGTAGAAGATAATTTAATTTCTTCTGCATTTAAAATTTGATTAGTCTATACTCTTCAATTTGAGAGTTTCTGAGAGTGTTTTAATAGTTTTCATATCAGCTTGAAATTAGTGATTGATTGAAGAAGAGAAAAGAGAGAAGAAAGAAATAAGAATAACTTATCTTTATAATATAAAAACAGAGAATTGCTGTAATTATTTACTCTAGTAATAAAGATCTATTTTCTGCATGTATCTCTGATACAGATTATATAATAACTGTATACAAAGAATATCAATAGTGTATATATTAAATAAAGATGATATTGCTATATAATACTGTAACTGTTTCTGTACATTGCTGAAAGCTGTTAATATTTTCTTTAAGTCTCTTTATATTTGATAAGTCAGTAATATATTTCAATACACTTTCTCTTTTATCATTATTATCATCATTATTATTATTATCATTATTATCATTATTATCATCATCATTATTATTATTATTATATTATTTCTGACTGTCTCTTCTATCTTCATCTCTCTTCAACACTTACTGAAACTAATCATGTCATTTCTCTTCAAATATTCTGCAGTTGTGTGAATCATCAAGATGTGTGAGCACTATCACAGATTGAAGAAAGAGAAGAAGAAGATGTTTAAGTAAGAGAAGATAGATTATAAGACATATTATAATACCTTGAAGAGACTTTATAAGAGAGTAGAATAATAATAATTTTAAGTAACACTTCTGATAGATTTAGACTGAACTAAGTATAGAAATAATGTGAATAATACTGCTTATAAAAGATTGAAGAAGAAGATAGTGAAGAGTTTTATACAGTAGTAGTAAGATCAGAAGAAGTTCTGAGAATAATTTAAGACTAAGATAAAGAGAGAGAGAGAGAAGAAGAGTGTTACTATAAATAAGCAGCAGCAGAAGAAGATTGAGAGAATATTAAAGTAAGAGATAAAGAAGTTAAAACTGATAAGTTTTTTATTTATTGAGAGATAATGATTTTTAATAACACTTCTGTTCTCTAATTGATTAGCAGAAGCTGATAGAGAAGAAGAGAATTAAGGCCTTGTTCAGATCTTGAATACACTTCATAATTCAGAATATTAAGAAGACAGCTCTACTTTCTGAGTATACTAATCTGCTTACTACTGAAGTGAAACCTGAGACAGTAGATCAGAAAATATGAGATTTTAAGATACAGATTAATCTGACTGAGAGAGAGCAGTGAGAACTCTTCTCTGAGAAGACAGCAGAGAGAGATTTTAAGATAATTATTATCTCAGATGAGAAGAAGAAGAAGAAGAAGAAGAATAAGAAGTGAATTATAAAGAATGATAAGAAGAATAAGAAAGAGAAGAAAGATGATAAGTAGAAAAAGTTTTTTTCTTTTTATATTAGTTAGTTATAAGTTCATAATTATTAATAATTGAAATTAATTTTGAGTTTTTAAAAATTATTGTACAAGTTGTAATCAAGTCAGAAATAATATATATATATATATATATTTAACTATCATGATTTACAAATCACTATAATGTATAAGTATCAACATTTTTTCAATGTTGATATTTATAATATTAATATATTTTTAATAATATTATCTGATAATATAATTTGATAACACTCTCTTTCACAATATTAATATATTTTAAGAAATATAATAGAGATTAATCAAGATTGTTTATTTACTTTTATACATTAATAATATTCAATCTGAGTTAGTACTAAAATTATAACTAAGCTAAGAAATAAGATTATTTTCTCTTATATTAATTCTTCTTACACATATCAGTAATTAGTTATTGAAAATAAATTATTATCTTTCTCAAATTATTATTATATCTTCTGAATTTACTTCTTTCATTTCTTTTATTTCTATTGAAGATTCATAAACTCTTTAAGAAATCACTGTGAATTATAAAGTCTATATTATTTATAATTTAACACAGAATGCTCTCTTTCAATTATGATAAATAATCACTTCATTCTTCATATCTGATTTCAGGTCATGAAATTTATGAAAAACTTAATATAAACACTGAGATGAACTATGAAATAATTATTAACAGGTTGTATTATAGATTACTAGAGAGTTATCTCTTTATTACAATCACTATAAGTTTATTCAGAAATATTTATCATGAACTGATCATAACTCTGAAGAAACTTTTGAATATCTGAAGTCATCAGAATGCAGATAATAAAAGAAAAATAATCAGAAAATTACTACTGAGCTGATAAGTTACTCTATCAGATAATAATTTTTAATAACACTAACTTTATAATTTGAAGAAAATTATGTGAAAATAATCATATATCAGTACTCTGATTTCACAACTCTTATCTGATAACTTTCATGAATAATTACTTTGTATATGTATATCTCTGAATCTTTCTTTTTAATTAATTGAAAATCTCAAATTCTGAACACTTCTTCAAATGCTGAATTCAAATCTTTATATTTCACATTAATTCTGTCTTCAGTTCAATCTTGAGATACACTACAAAGTCAATATATAATATCTAGAATCAGAGTTGAAGAATCATTGAAGAGTGTCTCTCACAGTAAATGCATGAACTAGTACAAACAATCTTACATTTATAAGAGTTATATGTTATTACATTGATGAGAACTGAACTTATTAAAAGACATTAATTAAATTTAAATCATTGATCAGTAGTCATACTGAGAATTATATAATAGAGATATTAATGACTGTGATTAAAAATGACTATTAAGATATTAGTCTCAGTCTTCTTACAATTATAACTGATAATGCTGTGAATAACTACACTATGATAAAGAGCTTAAAGCAAAAATTAACTTTGTATTTCTAGAATAATAAACAAGATTATATTCTCTATATTACTCATATAATTCAACTTGTGATATAAACACTGATAAAGAATCTTAACATTGAGATGAAGAATAATGAGATGACTGATTCTTGAAATAAGAATGAGATGAAAGTGATTACTTAAGTAACTTTTATATTCACTTTATAAAAGATAATGTTTTTTAATAACACTTTTTAATATTGCTTTTTAATAACACTTTTTAATAATACTACTGTTAATTTTGAATAGATTGACTAATAATTTAAATATCACAGATTTAAAATATTATTAATGTAATTTGTATCTTCTCTAAATAATAACAATAATTTCATAATATTCAATAAATAAATAAATCAGTCATATCACTGAATATGATACAGAATATAAGAATATAATGAAGTTTAATATATAAGATAACTGTTCAGACTCTTTAATTGTATTAGATAATTAATTATTGAGTATAACACTCTGATCAGAAAAAGATTCAGATATTGAAACTTTCTAATATAAAGTAAACTCAGTTGAAATATATGATTAATTTACTGTTTCAGTTTTATAAGATAATAAAGACAGTCTCAATCACTTATATATTAATGCTGCAGTCAGTCTGATAAATGTATAACAGTTTATTTACTTATCTTGAGAAGTAGTTAAATCACTTAAAAAGAAATTCAGTCTGAGATAATGCTATAGTGCAGGCTATTATTACTGTAAGGGATAAACTGGCA
>NW_003101671.1:1961044-1976223 GCF_000003855.2 Blastomyces gilchristii SLH14081
CTTCTCAAGATTGAACAGAGGAGAAATAAGACTCATATGTTAAATTAGTCTGAAACTACTATAATATTAACTATCAGAGATTTGAATGAGCAGATATTTGAGATATGAAAACAGTGAAATATAATTCTCTAGTAAGTAATAATCTTTGATAACACTTCATATCATATAGAACTATAATACTAACTTTGAAATAGAACTTATATACATTGATTGCAACTGAAAATCAGGCAAAACTACATACTTATAAAACTGAATTTAACTGCTATCTTCAAGATGATCTGATGAATTTACACATCAAATCAATTCTAGAGTTATAAAAAATTGTTAAGAGTACATATTTAACTATTACACTGATGATATGTGATATTCTGATAATTTCATTGACAGAGATGAGAATGAAGTGAAAGTTCAACTCAAGTTAAGATATTTATTACTATCACTGAGAACAATTACAAGAAGAAACAATCAAGAAACTCATAATTATAAAATATGAAATTATCAGACAGTTTAATATCTCTGATCACAGTATATCAGAGAAGTGTAGTTTTTATGAGAAAGTGAAGAATAAACTTACACAAGAATGTATTTAGTTATTTCATGAGTGTTATCAATAATTGTTACTAAATTCTGATTATATAAGCAATCACTGAATGAACTGAATAAAACTGATTTTAATCTTCAGTCTCAGTCTCATTCTGATTTTGAAAGAATGATCATCTTTCACAGTTTATTCTGAGAAATTACTCTCATTTCACTGTTCTTGAATTAAATCTGGTCATTTTTCACATCATTTCTCTCAGAAATGGTTCATTTTCAGATTTTTTTAAGACTTGGTTCTGATGAGACTCACGTCAAGAAATGTATGAAATCAGATCAAATGAGATCAAATGTGAAATTCATGGTCCCGCCGGCCAGTCTATCTACAAGACTATGAGATGAATATCTCAGTCAGGTACTATTAGTCATGTGAATTCAGCAGCATGTAGTCTTCAAGTATTTATCATTCTATCTGTTATATGAATTGCATCTACACATCTCAGAGAATGCTTTAGAAAAGATGAGAAAGAAAACAGTAGTTACAGATATAATCATTATATATACAGCAGTCACAGACACAGAACTAAGATTGAAAGAGATCAGTTATACATATATAAAAGCTAACAAGTTACTTCTGAACTGAGCAATTCAATCAAAAAGAATATAAGACTCACTAGTTAAGAAATCAAGTCTCAAGATAAGAATATAAGTTCTCATACATAATAAGAGTTCTGAGAAGTTTCAACCTAGATGATTTGAGCTATATAAAATACTTAAATCACATTCTCTGAGAATATATGCATTGAAAGAATCAGAGAAATAAGTCTTATACAACTTAATAAATAATTCATATTTTATAAAAGTAAAGATGTAAGATCTGAGCAGATTATAATTATCTACAGTACTATTATCAGTATTGAAAAAGAAGAAACTTACAATTAAAAAGCCTTACAAAGTAAGAGAAATCATAGACACTTACAAATCAGATAATCTTACTTATTTCAACCTTTTCACAATTATAAGAAAAGAATGAAAAGAAATGAAGAAATCAAATGAATACTACACTTCAATAAGTAATAAGACTGTAGTCAGTTATATAATAACATACTGCAGACAGTAGATGCAATGTGATAAAGAGTAGTCTCAAAGCAGCAGACTTGTATATAAGTCAGATCATAGAAGAAAAAGAGATTCAAAGTTGAATTTAACTGTTTATATCAGTTCAATTACAGAGACAACAGAGAATGAAGCATCTGAAACATTCATAGATATATAAGATTAAGTCATCTTAATCTCTGAAGATGCTCAGAGATCAGATAAGATTAGTTTTAATAAGTTATTCACTGTAGTGATCTGAGCAGATGAAGAGAGATAGTATAATACATAAGACAGAATTATAAAAGATAAAAGCTGCTGAATCTAGTCACTGAACACTGTACTGTATAGAGATTGTATAAGAGTAGTAACTAGCAGACAAAGAAAAAAAAAAGTATAAGAAAAGAAAAGAGATAATGAATTAATTATCAACTGTAAGAGTCAGCTGTAAAAAGATAAATGTTATTATACACACTTCATTTATTTTCATACATTACACATTTAATTTATTTTCAATATCACATCATTTGAAAAACATCAAAAATAAAGAAAATCTTAAAACTCAAGATCTGCAAGAAATTTAAGAGTTATAAGTCACTCTTATAATAATATTATATATATCTCTGATTTCTCTACTGCTCTATGTACAACATTAATATCATTTATCATAAGATTGACTGAAATGCTAATATAGAAATGTGTACACATGCATATAGAAAAATTGAAGAAGAGTGTAAGACTTACAGAATTAAAAGTCAGAATAGAGAGAATAGAGATAGAAGAAATTGAAGAAGAAGAAGGCACAGAACTGAATAAATAACAGTGAGAGTCACTCAGAGCTGAATACTTATAACTTAATATACACACAATCTTCTCTGCAGAGAAGAGAGAGAAAGTACTGAGAGAAGCTTAGAGATAGAAGAGAGTAGTCTCAGTGATATTATCATCTTCAATTAAAATAGCCTCTGATGCTGAAGTAACTAAGAACTATTATTAGTGTATAAAACTGCAAAGTCAGAAATAGAAACAGTTACTGAATAAATACTCACTGATCTTAGAGTTATATATGTAATTACAACATGCATGAGGCTTCTCAGAAAGAGAGAGAGAGACACAGAGAAATGCAGAAAGCAGAACACAGTATGTGAACAGCTTATTTTCACAATGACATTTCAGATAAGATATATAAGTCTTATATCTGTAAGTGTAAAAGAGTACAACATTTACATTCTCATTTTTAAAAACACAGATATCTTTTATCTGTATCATGAAGTTAAATAATGGATATCAGAGAATAAATTAATATAGATCTATTATCTCAAAGAAATTCATCAGAGTGAATATACTCACAATATTAAATTTAACAGTTATAAAGAGTTTCTTAATGTCTGTGAACATCATAACTTTATACATAATAAAACTCATAACAATTTCTTCTAAGAACAGAAAAATCAGTATCAGAAAAAAAAGATGAAAAAAGAAAAGACTTACAATCTTAATACTATTGAGAAGAAAGATGATTCTCTAATATAATGTAATATGATGAAGCTGAAGCAGTGGCTGATTGACAGCGTTATATAGAGATAGTTATTTAAGAAGCTGTATAAGTAAGCTTAACTATCTTGCTTAAATAGTGAGCTCATGAGCTACAGAGTTATTGTGAGAATATCACAGATATAATACTTAGTATACTAGAAAGATTATATGAGAAACACAGTAACTCTTATATATATTTCAGTAGAAGAAAAAAGAATCACTGATTTCTTTAATGAGAAGCCAGCTTCTAGCTATTCTATATAGATAATGAGTAAATACTCTTCTCTTATTTCATAAGTAAGAATAGTCCGAGTGATATCTCAGCAGTATCTCACTACTATGAAAGAGTAATCTGCTAATCTTATATAGAAGCAGAGTTCTTATATTCATTAATCAGATCTTTCTATAATATATCTGAATAATATTATAGAGTGATTGAAAACTAATTTAAACAGTCTGTAAAATGAATGAAATCATCTGCAGAGAAGTAATAAGTTATGTAAAACTGTAACAGAGTCTTAACACAGTTAAGAATATAACAATATTCTTTTCTTTAAGAGTATAGTCTTAATACTTTTAAGATTATTAGATTAGAAGTTATCTTTATTATATGATAACAGTTATCAACTAATTAACAGTACATGTACTGCATATAATATAAAGAAATAGATGAGTTTTTCTACTAACTGTATAAATCTTCTTTTCTCATCTCTATTCAAATCAAACATATAGTAAGTAAGTTTCTTATATATTGATTTGAAATGTGAAAAATGTAGTTAATAAGTGACTTACAGATCTTTTATTATATTCTGTTCTGTGTATAAAATTCTCTACAAAACTGATGTATTTTAAAGACAAAGTTAACAGTAGTGATAGAATTTTTGAAAAAGATTTCTCTCTCTCTATAACATATTTTTCTCTCTCTCTCTCATCTGCAATAGTAAGTGCATGAAAGTATTATTCTTAAAAGATAATAAGAGACTTATTCTGACATCTTCTAGTGAATAATAAACATCTTTATAATACAGCTGCAGCCTTCATGACTGTCAAGAAAGCCAGATTAAAGATGAAGATAACAGTGTCAATGAGTCATAGAAGTATTACTTTTATTATCACATCTTCTTCTTCTTCTACATCTCTTATAGCTGTGATGATAGTAGCTGTATCTTGCAGTGAGATATTATCTCTTCTATCAGTTAATTCATCTGTATTCAGTTCTTTCTCTGCCTCTCTCATCACTGTTACAATACTGCTCTTCTTCTCAATCAACACAGTGATATTATGATATATGACCTTATATGATTATTCAGAGAGAATCTCAGAGAGAGCTTAATTTCAGAGACAGCAGCTCTGAAAAGCTCAATCTGTAGTTTCTTTTCTATGACATATCTGAGCCCTGCTCCGAATGCTGCTGAGTTGAGTTCACAGAGTCTCACAGTTTCTTTATCTTCTCTCTGTGAGAAGGCTTTAGTACAGTCTCTGATCAGTACTGTCACTTATCTGTACTGTGTTAAGCAGCTAAAGAAAGAAGGAATTTTATATATCTGCTTCTTCTCTTACTCTTATTATTTTCATTATATCTGTAACAACAACTTCTGCCTCTCTGTAAGTATTATCTATCTCTTAAGAAGACATTGTATTAATTCTGATAAGAAGCTCAGATGCTCAAGTAGTACAGAGTAAGAGTCTCAGAGTTTCAAGTATTAATAAATTTCATTAAGACTGAGAAGGTCTCTCTTACTCATCTATAAAAGAAGATAAAAGCATGAGTCTTTAAGATAAAAAAACACCTCAGAATGACCAGTCTTAAGAAGAAGAGATTAGTCAGTATCACTGTTAAAAGCACTACAGAGATTAATTACTAATTGAAGAGAATCTCACTTCAATTGAAGCAGATAACTGAGATACTTTATAAATTAATAAGTTAATACTTTAAGTATCTCTCATGCTCTTCTGCAGCACTGCAGTGCTAACTTCTTAACAGATAAAGATATCTATATCAGAGACTTCAATAGTGAAGAATGAGTTTAATAAGAGTGAGATTATTAGTAAGTAGACTCTGATTCTTCTTTTTACTTTTTCTACAGACTACAGCTCTATTAGAATAGCAGCAGTCTGCAGATTAATAATATTAATCTTATTAATTTCAAATATCTCTTTCTTTTCTTATTAACTGCTTCAGAAATTTTACACTTGTATAGTCTCATTAAACTTCTAAAAACTCTTTGAGAGAAAATAGAAGAAGAGTGCTATAGAGTTTATAAGATATCAGCTCATCACTGCAAAATCATCTTTAAAAAACTCTTTAAAAAAAAGAAGAAGTCTTAAGTAGTATTTCTTACTTAATATCTCTAATATATAATAGAGCAGTCTTTACTAACTGTCTTATAACTTACAATCTCTTTCTCAGTATTTTTCAAATACTTAAGCAGTTCTTATGAATTCTCTGATAATGAATAATCTTCTTCTTTAACAAGATACTGAAGCTTACTGTAATATATTCACTTATTCAATATTTTCTTCATAAGATATTCAGTATCACTCTTAATCTTAATATTATCTGACTGAGACAGCTTCACTCTGAAGTGTTACTTATAGAGCTTTAAATAGAAAATGTGAAAAACAGAATAAATTGATTTCAATTCTGAGAGTAATTTTAACTTATATATATTTACTTATTACTCTTATTACTGAAAAAGGTTCTAGTCACTACTCACTGAGCTTCTTATACAGTCTTATTATCTTGATATTCTTTATTAAAAGTAGTACTTAATTCTCTATCAAGAACTTCATTGAAAGATGTATTTAATTATAGTATTTCATCTATCATTTCTAAGCATAGTAGATGCTTTTTATCATCTTCTCATGAATTTTATTCAAAAGTTTTAATCTCACTTTTACTTCTAGTACTGAGAGATACTCTGTTCTCTGTATCTATTCAATATTCTGACTATTTATTCTTTTCTTTGAAACATTGTCTGTTATTATTATTATTATTATTATTATTCTTCAATTATAGATGTATGCAGTCAGAGACTATAACATCTACCTGAGAACTTTTAGTTCTCAGGGTTTTTCCTATGTCTGTAAAGTTAACTATTATACATTCATCAATTTCAGATATGCAAAATCAGAAAATTCCAGCTCAGAATACAAAAACTGTTTACAAATTGCAGTGTTTTAACATCTTTTGATACTTTGAAACTATTTGACAATATCATGACAAAGGAAAAGAGAAAAAGAACACAGTCTCAAAGATAGACACATTAAATAGATAGATAGAAAGAAATTGAAAGGAAAAGATAAAGAAAAAGATAAAGTAAAGAGAGACTATAACAAAACAAATTATTAAAAGAGAGTGTATAGCTGTTTCAACAGACTATATCTGATTGATTTCCTCCTCTTCATATTCAGATAATTCTGAATTTAGCTATTTTCTTGTAGCTGCTTGAGTTTCTGATAGAAAGTCTATTAAGTATTTAATTCCTGTCTCAGTTGAGAATAAGAATCTTATATTTAATTGATTTAGATCATACTTCTCTTTCAATCTGGCTCTGAGACTATTGTATAATGCACAGTGCATTACAATATACTCAGAATTCTCATTTGTATTGCAGAATGAGTATTCTATTGAGTCAAATCTATCATCAAATCTTTGTATATAAGATTTGAAATAGCCATGTCCTAGTTTCAGCTGTATTATAGATGAGAATATTTTCTTTTTACATTTAATTGAACAAGATTTCCACTTGGGTTTTATTTCAAATCTTGAATAATGTATACTCTTCTTTTATTTCTGTCAGCTTTCATTTCACTTGTCTAAACAAGATTCTTTTATTTTTCTCTTTATAAAAGATCAGGACACAATTTTTTGAATAGATCTGCTTAATTCTGCACTCTTTTTTACAGCTGAATCAGTCAATTCATTGCCATGAATATTCATATGAGCAGGAACCTAGTGCAGATGTATTATCAGCTTTGATATTCTTCTCTTTTGAATTTTCAAAACAGAGTTTAAGATCAGTTCAAGATTCATTTAATCATTATGAATCTGACTATTTCTAAGTCTTTTTAAAGCAGCTTGACTATCTGAGAATATTCATATCTCTTTTAAACTATTTTCTCTTTTATGAGATTTTATTTCTATGAGTTTGAAAGCTTTCACTATTACAAATAGTTCAGCATCAAAGACTTCAGATTCACAGCCTAGATTTCAGAAATCTGAGATAAAATTGATATTATCTTCAGTATAAGCAATGTCTGTATCTAATCTATTCAGATTCTCATTTTTTGAGTCCTCTGAATAAATCAGAATAGAGTCTTTTATATTGATTGTAGAAATTCTCTTCAAATGCTGTTCATATTCTTTCTCTTTTGATAGTTCACTTATTTATAAGCCTATAAGAGATTCAAGCTTTTCTCTCCAGAGAGATAACTTCTCATGATTTACTTTTTCAACATTTAAAGAAGAAAATTGATTTTTAATCAGAGAGCATAGTCTGTAAAGTTGAGAAGACATTTTCTTTAAAGAATCATTTTCATTTCAGTCAAGAAATCTATTTCAATTCAGTTCATTTCCAGAGTTAATTGATGAAAATGAAGAAGAGACTCTTTCTCTGATTATATGATTTAAGCTCATCTTTATAACTCTCAGTGCATAGTTCATACAGGCCTTTTCAAATCTAATAGTAGAAGAGAGAATTGAAGCTTCAATTTTCATTGCTTTAATAGAAGATGATTTGAATGCTTCTAGAATTCTTCTCAAGGCTCTGTTTTGCAGACTTTGAAAGAGTTCAGTGAAGTTCTCTTGATTATTTCATCAAACTTGAACTTCATAATCAGCTACTGATGTAATACAGACTATATATAATTGTCTCATAGCCTGAAAGAATAGACCTCTCTCTGTGTTTGATAGTCTGATTATGTTGTTCAATAGTCTTTCTGCCTTGACAGTTCTTTGTTGAATGTGATATTTAAAATTCAACTTGGAGTTTAATCATACTCTCAATCATTTGATATTTACACTGGGTTTAATCTCTCTATTTAAAAGAGTTAGAGATAGTTCTTTCTCATTGAATCTAGAAAAGAAATGAATTAACTCAGTTTTATTCATATCAAATTGAATTTAATTAATATCTGCTCTAATAAAGATTTTCTTTACAGCTTCTTCAATCACTTTCAAATTCTCTTTGATAGTTTTTGAGCTGTAGACTAGACCAATATTATTCACATAACTCAGAGATCACACTATTCTCATATTTCTATTTTTGAATAGATATGCAGTGTATATTGCAAATAAAATAGATGAGATTGAAGATTCTTATGATACATCTATTTTTATCTCAGTCTTGTCTTGTTTCATTCCATCAAAGAAAAGTTGTATGATTCTTTTAAACATAAAACAGTTAACTCATTTTATTAGAGAAAGTGACAGTTTTAACATCTTCAAAGTCTGAATTAACTTTGACTTTGAAACATGATTAAATGCTTCTTTTATGTCAATAAAAACTGCAGTTGAGATCAGATCTTCATGCTTTGCTATTTGAATATTATGAACAACTGAGACAATAGTGTCAATTGCAGAACATTGTTTTCTATCTTTTCTTTATTCACTGAATAAAAGAGAGTTATTAATAGAACTTATAAAAGATAGTTGAGTAGCTATTATCTTTTTCAAAATCTTTTCTAGACAGTTTAATAGAGATATTACTCTATATAACTTAGAAATTGAAGTTTTTCTATTAGGTTTTGTAAGAATCACTTCAGTGACTTCTCTCCAGCATTCAGAATGATATTCATTTTTCAAGAGATTGAAAAAGAGCTCAAAATATTCATTCTTTAAGTAGGAATATGTATTTTGAATAATCAAGTGATTAATTGAATCAAGCCCTGCAGCAGTTTTAACAGAACTTGAGAAGATAGCTGACTCTAATTCATCTTGTGTAAGATCAGGCCATTCTCAGTCATTTTCATCAATGTAGTTGAAAAGTGATATATTCTCTTTCTCTGAATCTGGATCTGAATCTGGTGAGTTCTGAAAGAGAATTCTCATGAAAGCTTGACATTTTTTCTCAAAAGAGTTTGCTGTATATGATTCATTCTGAAACTCATATTCTAAGACTGAAAGTTTTGCTACACTTCTTGTTTTAGTATAGTTAAAAGCTTTAAAAACTTCCTTTTCTTATGCTTCTTCAAGAAATTTATTCCAGTAGTCTGTTTTAGCTTTTTTAATATCTGAAAAATATTCATTTCTGACAGCTTTAAACTCTTCATCAGATATTATATCATTCTTTCAATCTCTTCTAGCAGTAGCTAATTCTTTTCTTTTAGATGAGATATTCTTATTTCATCAAGGTTTTGAATACTCAGAAGATTTTCTCTTTGAAATATTATCTCTAACACTTGTTAGAATAATAGATGTAATAAGCTTCACTCTATTCTCAAGCATTTCATTTGAGATATCTGGATCAGAATTTCAATATAGCTTATTCTGTCTTTCAGATTTTAACAGTTTTATGCTTTCTTCAACTGCTTTTCAATCAGCTTTTTCAAAGTTAAACTGATTAGAGAGAAGAGGATTTTCACTCATTTGTTTTTCACTCAGTTCAATCTCAAATTGAATAATCTCATAATCTGATTCTGATGTCTCATTTGAATCAATAAACCAGTTTACAAGTCTTCTTTTCATTAGATTTTATGACATGAAGATTAGATCTATAATAGATTTCTGTTTTATGCCTTTTCTAAAGAATGTTTGTTGATCAGACTTATTAATCAAATCTATTGAATGCTCAAAGATTCATTCAACTAGATTATCAGCTCTCACTGCTCTCTTGCATTCTGAATTTCATCAGGAATGATGTGCATTGAAATCTCCTGCAATTATAGAGTTTCTTGATGAAGTTATGTTCAGAAATTCTCTATCAATTGTTCAGATATTGTTATTTTTCTTCAATGACTTTTCATTATAGATATTTATGAGCTGTATAGTATTAAACTCATTTTCTTTATCTATAATATCACTCACCAGAATATCAGGGTCAGACATGATATCAAATCTTAGATTAAATTGATATCTTGATCTCTTTCTTTCATAGATCACTACTCTTGACTTTATCTCAGACTTTTGAGATAGAAAGCAGTAGTAGCTTGAATGAGAAATGATGTAATTTTACTCAGCATCAAAATTCAGTTTCTGAAGTAGTACAAAATCAACTTTTTATTCAAATGCAATTTGAAGACAAGAATAAATACAGTTTGAGTTTCTATTCACATTATTTTGAATAAATGTGATTTTTGAAGAGTTTTTAAACTTTTTTTGTTGTTTTTGTTGTATATTCATACTAAAAGAGAGTAGAGATAGAGTAGGATCTAGTCACTATCATCAAATAGTAGATTATAACTATTTTGAAAAGTAGGAATCTCAACTGCTTACATTATATCTAGTTTATCACCAGAGTCATTTCTCAATTCTCTAATCTTAACAGAAGTTTGAGGATTCAAATTCTGTTTACATTTAGCTGAAGAATTGAAGTTTGAAGATTTAGATAGTTGAGAGTTTCTTCTTTTTAAGCTTGTAGTTGTAAGTCTACTGACTTGACTGTTCTCTTCAGTTCTAGATTGACTTTGAGCTTCATCTTTTCTTCAGTTCTTTTGAGTTCTAGGAGTAAACATACATTCTTTTGAGCTAGATGCATGTTTTTCTTTGCAATTAGAGCACTTAAGCAGAGTATATTGACAAATTTCATCTCTTTTTGAGCATGTTTCATATTTATGCTCACTAGTTTTGTAATCTCTGGCACAGAATGCATATTTTGAGTCTCTAAAATATGATATTGCAAAGTGTTCATATCTTTGACAGTTTGAACACTGTGTTTGAGCTTTGAGATTCATTCTTGAGTCTTTGTATTCATGAACTCTCATTTTCAAATCTGCTACTCTTACTTCAGAGATCTTTGACTGTTTAAGTGTTTTTATATATACTAGAATAGAGGCATTTCTCCTGCTTTGTCTGAACTCAATTGAATTTAGTTATACAGGCTTCTTTCTCAGTTGAATAGAGTTGTATTCTTCTAATTCATTTTTGAGAAGTAGTATTTCTTCTTCACAGTCAAAAATTTCAACTGGAATATCATGAAGAATGAATTTGTCTCACTTTTCATCTCTTTCAGATAGAATTGTTGTGTTTAGCAAAGATTCTACTGCTGACTTTCAGAGATTCTCATTCTGAATAAGGAATTCAGCACTGAATTCAGACATTATAGTCAGAATGATGAAGTTTTCAAAGAATGATGACTTAATTGAAGCTATAACTGATTTTTAAACTTCAATATCAGTCATTAACTGAGAAAAGAACTGCTGATTAATTTCATTTCTGATTCTGAAAATGAGATTTAAGTTTAGCTTGTTTCTTTGCAGAATGTCCTGATTTGAGATTTTGAGAATAAGTCTTCTATTTCTAGAGATTTGAAAGTTTTTCTCTTTTTGCATTTTCTTTTTCACTTTTCTATGAATAGAGGCATGAGCAGTATTCTTCTCAGTTTTCTCAGGATTTTGAGCAGGTTTTGAGACAGCAGGTTTAGAGACAGCAGATTCAGCTGCTTGAGCATATGTTTTCTTCTGATTTAAAGAAGAAGAAGAAGTAGGAAAAAGAGAAGAAGAAGAGTAAGATGAAGAGTCAGTGATTGTACTAGGAATTTTCAATGTTTTTTGAACTGTGTTTGAGATTCCAAGTTTGAACTTGATCATCTTCTGTAGTTATCTAGCCTGAGTATGAAGAATTAACAGAACTTCTTCATTCATCTCACTCAGACACTGCTTTCTAAGAATCTTACTTACTTTTTCAAGTTTCTGTATTTCAAGAACTTGTTGTTTCTCTATTTCTTCTTTCTTTCTTCTCTTCAGAATTTCAATCTCAGGAATAGCATTTGAGAAAGCATCTTTTTTCACATCAACTGAGTATACTTTTGAACTCATTATTCTTACTCAATGAAAAGTTGATCAGACTAATTCAATTGAGATATTTATTAAACTCTTTTGAATTGAAAAGTTGATCAGACTGTTTTAATTAAGAGGTTTCTAAGTCTGTTTTCAATTGAAAAGTTAGTCAGACTATTTCAAAAGAAGAATAACAGACTTTTGTGTATAAAATACCTGATTTTTTTCACACTAGTTCAGTAACTAGATTAGATTTTTGAAGAGAATCTAATAAACTAAAATTGATTTTTAAGATAAATTAATAAAATCTTTACAATCTCTTTCTTGAAATACAGTGAGAAAAAGTATGATATCAATTAATAATAAATCAGATAATATGACAGTTTTTGAGAGAAAAACTGACAAAAAATAAATCAATTTTTTGCAGAGAAATTGATTAAAACTATTCAATTTTATTCTAAATTATTCAATTCTTCTCACACAACAAGTATGCAACTCAAATCAGTTAATAAAGAGTGTAAAAAAGAATTAAGTATTAATGAAAGCTCTTCAGTCACTGAAAAAGTAATTCTTACTTAAAAGAATATGAAATTATGACAGAAAACAACTCTGTTTTTAATTCTTTGTAAGAATATTGTGTAAAACCCAGAGAAAAACATCTTACTTTTTCAAGAGAAGTAAAAAACTATTTCTGAAATCTTTTTTTTTTGTATTAACTGCTGCAGAAGAATGAGATAGAAACTGCTAAGATATGTACTACTGTATACTCTCTATCAAGACTTTTTCTCTTCAGAGTCTTGATATTATAGAGAATATAAGTCTGTTTCTATATGATAATATAAATATTGTCAGTGAGATGTGAAGGAACTGATTATTTATATCTTAAAATAGAAGACTTTGTCAATGATTATATCAATATAGAGTTAATTCTCAAATTCAATAGAAATCTAGTGTTGCTGTTCTCAATTTCTTGCAGAATCTATTGAATATTGAGGTATTAAAACTAGATTTAATATATCTCACTGTGCAGGGATCAAAGGCTCAGTCAGACCTTGGAATATACTGATTTTATAGTTGTCATGTCTGCTGATTATGTATTGAGTACAGTTGCTGAGGTATCTTTTTGTACTTTTCTGTCGGGGATGGGCCAGATTGAGAGGGGTGGTACGAGGATGAGACTTGGTGTTGATGTCTAGATACACTGAAGACAGACCGCGGAGGTTGCACTTCAGAAGTGGCTGTTGGTTATGTGCTTGATATTATCGCCGAGGTATCTTTTTGTATTTTTCTGCCGGGGATGGGCCAGATTAGGAAGGGCGGTACGAGGGTGGGACTTGGCGTTGATGTTTTGGAACATCAAAGATGGACAGGGTTTTCGCGGAGGTCGCTCCTCAGATATCTCCACAACTACAGATTGGGGATCTTCCAAAATCGAGAAGATTGGTGCATATGGCTAGGTCTCTTCACCTTACAATTTGTATGGCAATTTGGCCCGGGGTTGTGGTGTGGTAGGGGAGAATGGGGGATAATCCCATGCAGGAGTTCCGAACGACATCTGGTTCACATTTGACTGGATAACTCCACCACCACACGGGGTATGCGGTCGGCGATGGGGTCAAAATGCTCGTATGATCGAGGGCTTTTCGATGGATCTATCGGCGGGTTCTTATTCGAAAAATCGAGCGAGTTCGTGGTGGAGCGGTTGTCATTCTGAATTGAAAAACATTGTCTGTGATGTCACTGAGTAATGAAGAATTATATTTATAATAAGTATAGAAAGAAGATATCTCTAAGATTGTATTCTTTGCATTATTATATATGAATTCAGTGATCAGAAGATGTTTAGATTAATCATTTTAATAATATAAATAGAATGTTTAAAGATACTATTTTAATATCTGATTCTGATATTCAGTCTGACTATTTATTTGCAGATGAAATACAGTACTGAGAAGACATCTTATTATAAGATAATAGTAAAAAGTCAATCAGTATTTACTGATGAAGAGGAATTCTTAATCTGTTATCAACAATTTCAGAGTACTATGATTATAAATGATAATATCTAAAAACAGGTCAGTTAATTTAGAGGCTTTAATCTTTTTATAAGTAGAAATATATTTAGTCATCTTTATAAAGTAATTAATAATGATTAAAATTGAGTTATATTCTTTGACTCTTGTTAACTTTAACAGGTCAACTATGAAATTCATTAATAGATTCTATTATAGGCTTTTTGAAACAGACAGTGATATCAACTCATCATATTACTTATATCACAGAATTGTTATTCTTTGACAGACATTGTAAGTTTTAATATACTTTTTAACATCTGCTCAGAGCTTGTTTTAAATATATTTATATTTTAAAAGCTTCTCAGTCTTCTCTAACTCAAAGTGCTCTATATGAGAATTATTATAATGAATTCTCAATAACTTCTGACACACTATTCTGCTACAAGAAATGAAGATTAAATTATTTAGTAGTAGAAGTTTACATTCTTCTAGTTATCAGTAACTTAGTTTCTTAGTGATATTATCTCACTCAGAGCCTGTCTCTTTCAAGTTTAAACCAGATTCTTTCTTCTTCAACTTCTGAATTCAAGCTGTAGTAGAGACATCTCTTTACTGTAACTTATCAATAAATTCTAGAAGT
Organism: Blastomyces gilchristii SLH14081; assembly: GCF_000003855.2. Lineage (NCBI taxonomy): Eukaryota > Fungi > Ascomycota > Eurotiomycetes > Onygenales > Ajellomycetaceae > Blastomyces > Blastomyces gilchristii. Next base: position 1,975,805 of record NW_003101671.1, read on the forward strand.
AGTTAAGTTGAAAGATTGTAGACTATTTCATTCTTTATTAATTTAATAATAGTAAGATATAACATAAGAAGCTCATGATCTTTAGTGTCAGTTCTCTGCAGAGATCTGAGTTTTCTTTCACCTTCTATACTAAGTCACACAGCTGTCTTATCAGCACTGTTTCTGAGCTTCAGAGAATCTTAACTTTCTGTAACTAGCTTCTTCTGCAGTGATAACAGAGATTCTTTTGTAGAATTCTTCTTCTCATTAATAATATTATAATCAGACTGTTTAAATAATATATCAGTAGAGTTAAGCTGATCTGAATAGTATCAGATATATAAGAGACCTACACTGAATAAATTAGTATAATATTTATAGATCTTATATACAAGTGAAAAATGTTAGAGAAGAAAAGAAAAGAGAAAGTGTGAAATCAG
>NW_003101670.1:0-10570 GCF_000003855.2 Blastomyces gilchristii SLH14081
TTCATCCTGGTTTCAGACACAGTCACACGGTCAGTCTACCCGGAGGGGATACTTTTAGATAATATAATAACTGTAAAGTTTGATTCTGGTCTCAGACACAGTTACATGATCAGTCTAGTTTTATTTAATCTTATTTAGTCTCATTCTTAACGTAAAGTTACTATTTTTAATTTTTTAAAAAGTAATGCTTTTTGATAACACTCAAATGAGATTTAAAGTCATTTACAGCAATAAAAATAATTTAAATTGAGAAGTGAAAATCATGATCTCATTTGAAAAATGTGATAAGAGTAGACTGGCCGCTGAGACCATGAATTTCACATTTAGTCTCATTTGATCTGGTTTCATACATTTCTTGACGTGAATCCCGCTGGGACTGGCTATCAAAAAAACATGTAAAGTGACTATATATCAGATCTTAAAATGAAACCATGACTTGAAAAAAATGAGAAAGTGATCTCATTTAATCTCATTTAGTCTCATTCTTAGCATAAAGTTACTATTTTTAGACATTTTAAGGTTTTTTTTAGACTATTTTTAATTTTTTAAAAAGTAACACTTTTTGATAACACTCAAATGAGATTTAAAGTCATTTAAAGCAATAAAAATAATTTAAATTGAGAAGTGGAAATCATGGTCTCATTTGAAAAATGTGACAAGAGTAGACAGTAAGTCTCACTGAGACAGTATGAGACTACTATCTAATGTTAAAACCGTGTAATGAGATCAGTCAAATTGATAATGAGACTATCAAAAAATCTGATCCTGGTCCCAGACACGGTCACACGGTCAGTCTAGAAAAGAGTAGATAGTAAGTCTCACTGAGACAGTATGAGACTACTATCTAATATTAAAACTGTGTAATGAAATCAGTTGAATTGATAATAAAATCATCAAATATTCTGATTCTGATCTTAGACACGGTCACATGATCAGTCTAGATAGAAGTTATTATTATGAATATAATAGAAATAATAGAAGTAAGAGAAGAAGTGAATATATAAAATTCTCTCTTTCTTCAGCTACTTAGTACAGTGCAGATATATAACAGTGTCAGTCAGAGACTGTATCAGAGTTCTTACACAGAGAGAAGATAAAGAAACTGTAGAACTCTGTGAATTTAACTTAGTAGCATTCTGAGTAGAGCTCAGACATATTATAGAAGAGAAACTATGAATTAAACTTCTCTGAATTACTGTCTCTGAAATCAAGCTCTTTTCAAGATTCTCTCTGAATAATCACACAGAGTCATACATTACTATATTGATTAAGAGAGAGAACAGTGTTATAATAATAATAGAAAGAGCAGAGAAAGAACTGAACACTGTTAAACTAACTAGTAGAAGAGATAATATATCACTGCAGACACAGCATCTACTGCTACAGCTGTAAGAGAAGTAGAAGAAGAAGAAGAAGAAGATGTGATAATAAGAGCAGTACTTCTGCAGTCTGTTAACATCACTGTCTTCATCTTTAATCTGATCTTCTTGACAGTCATGAAGGCTACAGCCACACTATGAAGACATTTATTAATTACTAGAAAATGTCAGAATAAGTCTCTTATTATCTTTCAAGAATAATACTCTCACACACTCACTATTATACATGAGAGAGAGAGAGAAAAATATATCACAGAGAAGAAAAATCTTTTCAGAAAATTCTATTACTAATATTAACTTTGTCTCTAAAATACATCACTTTTGTAAGAAATTTTATACATAGAATAGAAATATAATGAGAGATCTATAAGTCACTTATTAACTACATTTTTCACATTTTAATTAATATATAAGAAATTCACTTATTATATAATTGATTTGAATAGAGATAAGAAAAAGAAGATCTACATAGTTAGCAGAGAAACTCATTTATTTCTTTATACTGTACACAGCATATATACTGTTAAATCAGTTAATAACTGTTATTATATAACAAAGATAATTTCTAATCTGATAATCTTAAGAGTATCAGAACTATACTCTTAATGAGAAGAGTATTATTAGACTAATTATATAACTGTGTCTGAGATCAGAATCAGAATATTTAATAATCTTATTATCAATTCAACTAATTTCATTACACTGTTTTAACATTAGATAGTAGTCTTATACTGTCTTAGTGAGACTTACTGTCTACTCTTATTACATTTTTCAAATAAGATTATAATTTCTACTTCTCAATTTAAATTATTTTTATTGCTTTAAATGACTTTAAATCTCATTTGAGTGTTATGAAAATGTGTTACTTTTTAAAAAATTAAAAATAGTCTAAAAAAAACCTTAAAATGTCTAAAAATAGTAACTTTATGCTAAGAATGAGACTAAATGAGATTAAATAAGATCACTTTCTTATTTTTTCTAAGTCATAGTCTCATTTTAAGATCTGATATATAGTCACTTTACATGTTTTTTTAATAGCCAGTCCCAGCGGGATTCACATCAAGAAATGTATGAGATCAGATTAAATAGAATTAAATGTGAAATTCATGATTCTGACAGTTAGTCTAAGTATTATTATATTCTCAGCTATACTAAGACTCTGTTATGATTTTATATAGCTTATCTCTTTCTTATGAATAATTTCATTCATTCTGTAGACTGTTCAAACTAGTTTTTAATCACTCTATATAATATTATTCAGATATAGTATAAAAATATTTAATTAATAAATATAAGAATCTTACTTCTATATAAGATTAACAGATTACTCTTTCATAATAATAAGATACTGCTGAGATATCACTTCAGCTATTCTTACTCATAGAATAGAAGAAGAATATTCACTTATTATCTATATAGAATAGCTAGATACTGACTTCTTATCAAAGAGATCAGTGATTCATTTTTCTTCTACTAACAATATATACAAGAGTTACTGCATTTCTCATACAATCTTCTTAGCATACTAAGTACTATATCTATAATATTCTCACAATAACTCTGTAGCTCATGAGCTCACTATTTAAGCAAGATAGTCAAGCTCACTCATACGGCTTCTCAAACAACTACCTACGTGACGCCGCTGACTAGTCACTGCTTCGGTTCCGCCATGTTACAGTTAGACTAGCCGCCGGGACCATGAATTTCATGTTTGATCCCATTTGGTCTGGTCTCATACATTTCTTGATGTGAATCCCGCTGGGACTGGCTATTAAAAAAACATGTAAAGTGACTATATATCAGATCTTAAAATGAAATCATGACTTGAAAAAAATGAGAAAGTAGTCTCATTTGGTCTCCTTTAGTCTCATTCTTGATATAAAGTTACTATTTTTAGACATTTTAAGGTTTTTTTTAGACTATTTTTAATTTTTTAAAAAGTAATACTTTTTGATAACACTTAAATGAGATTTAAAGTCATTTAAAGTAATAAAAATAATTTAAATTGAGAAGTGGAAATCATGATCTCATTTTAAAAATATAACAAGAGTAGACAGTAAGTCTCACTGAAACAGTATGAGACTACTATCTAATGTTAAAACTGTGTAATGGGATCAGTTGAATTGGTAATGAGACTATCAAAAAATCTGGTCCTGGTCTCAGACACGGTCACACGGTCAGTCTAGTTACAGTAATATTTCTTCTCTAGTTATAGAACTGCTCTGCTGAGTTGCAAATGTCTACTCAGCAGAGCGCAGTTAAGAGAGGTGTCAGATTCCCTCTCTACAGGCCGACCGCTTCCGCATAAGCGAGATGTTCGCTGATCGCTTGGCAAACGCCTACACACATAAAAGGCCGCATAATAGATAGATCTTAATAATACAATTAACTACTTACTACATTATATCACCTTCATCAGACTGAATATATCTGTCTAGAATATAAGACTGAAGACTTCATATTTATTAACTGTTTACTCACTGAAGTGAGTGAGAGATAAGTATTATTCATTAGAAATTAAATAAATCAGATTAATAAGAATGATAGTTTATCTCTGAAAGATAACTTTATAAGTCTTTATCAAGATATTTTACTACAGCTTTCAATGATAAGAGAAGTTTCAAAGAATGTGATAATAAATACAACTGATAACATAAGAGACTTGAATAATGAAAAGAGTAATAATGAGAATACAGATCTCAAACCTGAATATAGAGATAATAAGATAAGAATCTGCTATTACTGTGAAAAAGTTAATCATATTCAGAATAACTGTTAAAAGAAATACTCTGAGAAACATTCTATCAATTCTAATACTGTCAGAAAGAGTAAAGATAAGAATAATAATAATACTGAAACTGATTCTATTCACACTGTTGTGAAATAAGTATTCTGTTTATAAGATGAGACTTATTTAGATAGTAACTTAATAAAGTATATCTGAATATTGCACTCTTTATCAGATGCTCATATCACACCTTATAGAGATCTTATTGTAAAGAAAAAGAAGAATGTTAAGTCATCATTGACAATGATAAATGAAATCAGAGTCTCTACTATAATAATTAAGAATATAAGTATATCAGTTGAAGAAATGAATATAATATTGAACAGTGTCTATTATGCTCTGAATTTGAAAGTCAATCTTATCAGTTTGAGCAAGCTTGTACAGCAGAGCTACACTTTTAAGCAATTAATATATGAGAATAATCATATTATATTACTTATGTCTTCTGACAGAATGATCTCTTTTACAGTGAGATTGAATGATAGAGATATTTATGAGATAAAGAAGTTAGTTATATACAGAGATTTAATTTATTATTCTGCATCTGATGATAGTTTCACACCTGTAAATTTAATACAGATGACAGATAATAATGTAATACCGACATTATCAGAAAGAAATGATATAAATGTTATAAAATATACAATGATGAAATGACATCAGAAGCTCAGACATCTCAATCTCACTGATATTATGAAAATAACAGTGAACTCATGTCTAGTAATAAGAATCATTGAATAACAGACTTTATCATTTTACAAAGTCTGTGTGCAAGTGTAAGAATAAGTGCTCGCAGGCGATTATTCGGGTGTTTGCAGCTTGGCATGATATGTACTGTTAACTACTAGAAGTATTCACAGTAGAAAGATAAATATAGAGATTAAATATATAATAGTATTCAAGCTAAGTTATGAATAGTATCTGTGAACTTCAGTTTATATAGTTGTGTGTAGTCAAGAGCTACTAACTTTATTAATTATATAAGAGATAGAAATAGAGATAAAGAATCTATGAGAAGTAGAATTTCTTACATACTTCTTTCTCTCTAAGACTTCATCTGTAAAGTCTTTCACTGAGTAATTTCATAGAATCAGACTCAGTACTGCAGTAATACTCACTAAAAACTCTTTACATCTATAAAAGATCTCAGTGAGAAAAAATCTCTTGTTACTGTAAAGAGAAAAGAGTCTGTCACTCAGTTTCTTATTTTACAAGATTCTTTCTAATCTGCAGATCTTTCTCTGACTATTATACAGATTCATCTTATATCTTTTATACAGAAGAGTTTTAGTTGACTCTTAATTATTTCTGTGAGATTCTTATATAATTATTACACAGATTTATCTCATAGATAAATCACTTTCTATAAGATTACTCTTATCAAAGAGAAGTATTTATAAGTTAATCTTTCACTTATTTCTATGAATTATTATTCTTTGATACTGTAGAGTTGTATGAAATTTTTCATTCTTTTATTAACTCTGTAGAATTATAGAATTAAGATATTCACAGTTTCTAATTACTTCTTATAGTTATATAGTAAGATTCAGATCTATAATTTATAAACACTCTTTATTTACTAGAGTAATCTAACTATTCTGTAAAATTACTTATAGTGTAAATAAATCTCTCTAGAGTAGTAAAAATATTTCAGATCTATCTGTGAAATCTTATCTTCTTTTCTCTTTTTCTGTAATAGCTCTTATTCTTATAAGCTGTGAGTATTCTCATTCATCTATGAAGTGTTTTTACTCAGATAATAAAAAGAGAGTATTTCTAACAATATCTGTATATTAATTCAAGAACTTCTTAAGAATAAAAAAATTTTCAATTTCAATATCTTTATAAATAATATTTAATTACTGCTGAGCTTCTTATAAGTATTTCTATAACTTCTCTGATTACTTTTTACTAGCTGATAAAGTAGAGATATTATTATCTATGACAGTATCTTCATCTCTCTCAGACTTATCACTATACTTAATCTTCAGATTAGTAGTTAATTCTATATCTTTCTTAAATTAGCTTCTAACTCTTAGTAATGCAGTTCCGCTCTTTACTGTAAGTCTTCTTATAAGTAATTTTTACAGATTCTAGTTAACAGTTTCTGTGAAGCTTCTAATACTGTTAGTGCTCTCTACAGTTCTGTGAGTCTATGACTATCTTCTCTCTACTCAGACAATCTCTGATCAGATATATATAAATATATCTAGATTCTCTATCAATAATTCTTATACTGTGATATATTTTCTTAATTTTAATATTAATGAAAGATGAGTCTCTGAGTATCTGTAAAATTCAGATAATTAAGATAATATAAATACTATAAATTTATAATAGAAGTTAATCTGAATAGATAAGCTCTCTCTCTGTATCTTAATTATTTTCAGACTGAATACTTCAGTATAACTGAGAGAGTAGACATAGCTTTATAAAAGATATCTAATTATATATATAGATAATCAGCTCTTAAAACTCTGCTGCAACTGTATATATTCTGATATTCAGCTTTCTGAAAGTCTGTGCATTTCTGATAATCTTTATATTAAATATAATAATTATCTGTATTACAGATATAATGCTCTCTGCTTCTTTAAAGAAAGAAATTGATAGTTATGAGAGAGTTAAGTGTCACAGATGTTGAGAATATAAGTATGAGTTTTCTTTATTTTTTCTTTATTAATCTCTAAATTATGTTCACAGCTCTGTTTTTATTTTCTTTATTTTTTAGTTTTTAATAAGAATATGATTTCTTCTTCTTTTTATATACACTGTGTACTGTTTATCTCAGTAGAAACTCATCATCTTTATAGACTAGAGTTTGTAAATAATAGTATTAATATCTTTATTATAATCAGATTCTTAGTGAAGACTGTGTTATTCTGACTTATCAGAATTCACAGTATAAAAGTTATATCTCAGCTTCTATAGATGTCTTATCTGCTCAGATGATTCTTAAGTGAACTTATTCATTTTATCAGAATACTCTTATCACTGAATCTTGAATCAAAGCTTGTAATCTCACTTCTCTAAGTTAATAATTTCTTTAATCTGATATTCTCTTTCACTCTCTAGTACTTTATAAATAGAGTGATAAGTTACAGAGTTCTCTTCTAAGAATTTCTTACATTCACAGAGTAAAGAGATATGAAAAATATTATATATCTATAACTCAGATAACAGTTTCAATCTATAGAACTGTATACTAATTTTCTTTATAATTTTATAAGACTCTGTCTGTAAGAGATTCAACTTCTTACTAGATCTCTATATAATAATATTTTTCAGACTTAGTCAGACTCTATTATCTTTCTTAAAACTCTTTATAATATACTTAAAGTTATAGTATCTCTTTTAATACTCTTAAGTCTTTCTCAAGAATTTGCAGACTTTCTCTCAAATATTCTGAATTCTCTCAGTTTATTTACAGATATTATCATACTTTATAGTGTACTCTCACAGATTTATTAAGATTATTCATAGATAAGTTTCAGTAAGTATTTTAAAAAGAGTTTTATCTGTACTGATATACTTTGAGTTATTATATATAAACTCTATAAGTGATAATTAATATACTCAGTTATTTTAATTAAAATTAATAAAGCACTGCAGATATTATTTCAATATACATATTAAATATTCTATTTAATTATCTGTCTGTTGATGATTAGACATACTTAGATCTTATAAGATCTTCAGTATAGTTATCAGATCAGATCAGAACTTTCTTATAATAATTAATTCTCTATCTGAGATAATATTTATAAGTAATTTATACAACTGAATCATATTATAAATAAAGATATGACTCAAATTTTTTAACTTTAAGTTCTTGTGAGTGAGTATAAAGTGTATTATCTTGATAAAGTAATGTACTATTATCAGCACACTGTCAAAGCAGGTATTATATATATTCTTACTTTCAGAGAGACTTATAAGAGTGTTTATTTCTAGCTATTCTCAAGATTTTCATAGAATAAGTAGAGAAGTAAGTTCTTTATATAATCTAAACTATACTACTCATGAATTCTGATAAATAGTATAAGAATTCACTATCTTCTTTATAAACTCTTATATCTTCAGTTAGAAGTATTTTCTTATAAGTAACTTATAAATTCTAGTATCTGTAAAATAACTTACTAGAGAAGAGTTATAATATCTTTTAATAAGTTCTATATATAGAAACTTACTTATAGATATATAAATCTGATTCTCTCTTTATAAGAGATTATTTAAAGTCTCTTTAACTCTTTATTTCTGCAGAATTGATCTCTGCTGTAAGCAGTTTCTGAATATACTGAGTATATTCATTCTTTAGTTATAGTTCAGATAATCTGAGTAGAAGATTTTATAAAGACTTATACTCTGTTTTCTCTTATATTAGATCTTCTACAGTACTTCTCAAAGTCTGTAAACTTTTCAGATTATAGATACTCTCTTCAAGAATTCTTACAGAGATTCTCAGAGTGTTAACTCTTAGTATTATAGAGAGTAGTTATACAGACTTCTTCTCTCTCTTCTCTCTCTTCTCTCATAGAGAATTGAGAGATTTTTCAGTCAATTTCTTTATAACACTCAGTCTGAGTATTTTATAAAGCTTTTCTATCTTCTCTAGTCTCTCTGTGTCTGTTACTGTAAGAATAAGTACTCGCAGGCGATTATTCGGGTGTTTGCAGCTTAGCGTGATATGTACTGTTAACTACTAGAAGTATTTATGATAGGAAGATAAAATGTAAAGATCAAATGTATAATAGCATTTAAGCTGAGTTACAAATAGTATTTATGAACTCCAGTCTATATAGTTATATGTAGTCAAGAGCTGCTAACTCTATTAGTTACATGAGAAATAGAAATAGAGATAAAAGATCTGTAAGAAGTGAGATTTCTTACATATCTCTCTCTCTCTAAGACTTTGTTCATGAAGTCTTTCACTGAGCAATTTCATAGAATCAGACTCAGCACTGCAGTAATACTCACTAAAAACTCTTCATATCTATATAAAAAAAACCTCAGTGAGGAAAAATTCCTTATTATTACAAAAAGAAAAGAGTCTGTTACTCAGTTTCTTATTTCATGAGATTTCTTATAATCTGCAAATCTTTCTCAGACTATTATACAGATTCATCTCATATCTTTTATACAGAAGAGTTCTGATTGACTCTCAATCATTTCCGCGAGGTTCTTGTGTGATTATCACACAGATTCATTCTACATCTTTCAATCTGAAGAATTTCAGTTGATCTTCAATCATTTTTTTATAAGATTCTTATGCGATCATCACACAGATTCATTCTGCAGATGAATCACTTTCTGTGAGATTATCTTCATTAAAGAGAAGCATTTATAAGTTAATCTTTTACTCATTCTTATGAATCATCATTCTTTAACACTGTACAATTGTGAGGAATTTTTCATTCTTTTATTAACTCTGTAGAATTGTAGAATCAAGATATTCACAGTCTGTAATCACTCTTTATAGTTATATAGAAAGATTTAGATCTGCAATTCATAATCACTCTTTATTTACTAGAGTAATCTGACTGTTTCACAGAATTACTCACAGTGTAAATAAATCTCTCTAAAGTAGTATAAATATCTCAGATCTGTCTGTGAAATCTCATCTTCTTTTTTCTTTTTCTGTAACAGCTCTCATTCTCATAAACTGTGAGTATTCTCATTTATTCATAAAGTATTTTCATTCAGATGACAGAGAGAGAGTGTTTCTGATAATATCTGTATATTGATTCAAGAACTTCTCAAGAATAAAAGATTTTTCAATTTCAATATCTTTATAAACAATGTCTTATTATTTTTATAATATTATTCTTCAACTATGAGTAAATAGTTTGAAAGAGGCATGGATATTCTCTGATAGTCAAGCTGCTTTAAAAAGACTTAGAAATAGTCAGATTCATAATGATCAAATGAATCTTGAACTGATCTTAAACTCTGTTTTGAAAATTCAAAAGAGAAGAATATCAAAGCTGATAATTCATCTGCACTGGGTTCCTGCTCATATGACTATTCATGGCAATGAATTGGCTGATTCAGCTGCAAAAAAGGGTGCAGAATTAAGCAGATCTATTCAAAAAATTATGTCCTGATCTTTTATAAAGAGAAAAATAAAAGAATCTTGTTTAGACAAGTGAAATGAAAGCTGGCAGAAATAAAAGAAGAGTATATATTATTCAAGATTTGAAACAAAACCCAAGTGGAAATCTTGTTTAATTAAATGTAAAAAGAAAATATTCTCATCTATAATACAGCTGAAACTAGGACATGGCTATTTCAAATCTTATATACAAAGATTTGATGATAGATTTGACTCAATAGAATGCTCATTCTGCATGCAAATGAAAATCCTGAGTATATTGTAATGCACTATGCATTATACAATAGTCTC
>NW_003101670.1:12129-20669 GCF_000003855.2 Blastomyces gilchristii SLH14081
TTCCTCTACATCTCACTGACAATATTTATATTATTATATAGAAATAGACTTATATTCTCTATAATATCAAGACTCTGAAGAGAGAAAGTCTTGATAGAGAGTATACAGTAGTGTATATCTTAGTAGTTTCTATCTCATTCTTCTACAGCAGTTAATGTAAAAAAAAAAAAGATCTTAGAAATAGTTTTTTACTTCTTCTGAAAAAGTAAGATGTTTTTCTCTGAGTTTTATATAATATTCTTACAAAGAATTAAAAACAGAGCTGTTTTCTGTTATAATTTCATATTTTTTTAAATAAGAATTACTTTTTCAGTGACTGAAGAGCTTTCATTAATACTTAATTTCTTTTTACACTTCTTATTAACTGATTTGAGTTGTACACTTATTGTGTGAGAAGAATTGAATGATTTAGAATAAAATTGAATAGTTTTAATCAATTTCTCTGTAAAAAATTGATTTATTTTTTATCAGTTTTTCTCTCAAAAACTGTCATATCATCTGATTTATTATCAATTGATATCATACTTTTTCTCACTGTATCCCAAGAAAGAGATTGTAAAGATTTTATTAATTTATCTCAAAAATCAATTTTAGTTTATTAGATTCTCTTCAAAAATCTAACCTAGTTACTGAACTAGTGTGAAAAAAAAATCAGGTGTTTTATACACATGTGATTCGGAAGAACGTACGACCGCTGGATAATAACGCGGCCGCTTCCGAACTTGCTTACGAATGTAAAGAGGCCATAGCGGCCATCAATTAATTTAGTGTACAGTATATAAGAAGCTGACATACATCTGTAAGTATATACTGACTCAAGCAATCTTTGAATCACATCTGATAGCATGTCTAAAACTGGTGAGAAGTGCAGGCTTCTTCAGAGCATGATAATTTCATCTATGAAGTGATTTATAGTTATCATATCAGTGTGATTCTAGAATATCTCAAAAGATAGTATACAAAGAGCAGTGAGTGAAAGAGTATCTGATTGATACTGCTTCACTTGTTGAGAGAAAACTTCACACTCAGATAAATGTCATGTATGAGATATGAACAGATGAGATGTAAGAAAGAAGATAAGTGCAGTGAATCAGATTCAAAGAAGTCTGCTCTCTACTCAAAAGAAGAATAAAAAGAGAGAGTGATCATCACTGAAGTTATACAATGATAACAGAAATCATATAATGATATAGTAATATAATAATATAGTGATATAATAATATAGTGATATAATAATAGACATTATATAATTAATAAGAAATCACTGAAATAAATATCTTTTCTAATTAATACAAATAACACTCTTCTCTGCTATCTGAACTGAAAGATATGCAGAACCTCTTAGAGAGTGTACTCAAAGCAGTAAGAAAAGCAGCTGAAACTGCTGAACTGAAATCAAAGCTCTGTACATGTACAAGAATTCTAAATAAGATTGAGATCTTGTATATGCAGTGACAGATTGAGATAGAAGTCAAATAACAATTGATATTCACTGCAGATCAAGTATTCACTATAAAGAGCTTCACTGACACAATCATCATCATTAATAAGAATAGAGAAAATCAGATCTTAGATCTGTAGTAAGAGATTGAACATTTACACAGATAGATAACTATACTGAACCTGAAGATCTTATCACAATTATTCACAATGTCTTCAGAAGTATACACATTATCAGAGATCACTGTGCAGAATGAGAATCTGAGTATAAAATATATCAAGTCAGAAGATCTACTGAAGTCATTAAGCTTTAATAGTAACTGAAAAAATGATACTGTAATCAGCTGACTAAGTCAGATATAATTATATTATCAGATTGAATATGAACTCACAGACAGACAGTTAATGAAATTTTAACAAGTCTTAAAATCTGCTACATTTCTACACAGAAAAGCAAAGTCATTATAAATGACTGATAAAAAGATAAATCTCACAGACTCAGAGTAATATTCATTCTCATGAACATGAAATGAGTTTTTCAAATGAATCTTATATAACTTTGAGAAAGTGAATATATAAGATAAGTGTTACAAATACTTCACTGAGTGTAGATAAGTGAGTGATCTTATATCATACTTCACACACTTCAGCTTATACTATCTTGTGTTGAATGAAGAGCTTTCAACATCTTTCTATTTATAGATCTTTATTCATGATCTTACACTTGAGTTGAGAGTGAAATGAAAATGCTTAATCTCACAATCAGACACAGTGAAAGAAGCATACAATATCCTCATTATATGAAAATAAGTAAGTCAATTATGACAGAAAATACTGCAATCAAGTATGTCTCAGCAGAGAATAGATAATCAGACTTCTATGATACAAGTCACACATCTGAATATAATGAATCTATATCTGAATACTATCACTAAAGTGCTAAATCCTCTAAAAAAGAAATTCTCTGAGTGAAAATCTTAATATTATGAGCATTGAGCTTACTTTAACTGCAGATGTTAAAATCATGATATAAAAGATTACACACAGTGTGTGCAGTCAAGAGAAGTAAGAGAGTTAAAAAACTAACAGAATCAGTGAGCTCAGAGACACTTGCTGATATTCTATGAAAAGTCTTCAAAGTGAAAGAGATGTCTGTGTTAAAAGACTCTCTGAATTCTGTGAATATCAAGAGAAAGCAGGCTTCTGACTGAGGTGTGAGTGAGAATGAAGCAGACACTCATCTCAATATCTTGAAGTCTGAAATATTAATGTATAAGAGATACTTGAGTAAGAATTGAGAGATAGCTGTAAAAGTGTTAGTGAATATAGAAGCTTCTATATAATATATTAATAATTATATAATCTGAAGACTGAAAGAAGTCTGCTGAGTGAAGAATTCTAAATGTATAAGATTATCTGATAAGTGATATTTAATATCATCTGTAAGAGTAAGAGTTCTCTTGCACTTCAGAGAATAATCTTACTATATTTGAGTGTGAGAGCTGCAGAATGTGAAATACAATCTTATTCTCAGACTTGATTGATTTCAAAGATTCAATTCACAGATTCAATGATGTACATGTTATATATAATTAACTGATAGGAAGAAAATGGTTCATACAATTCTATTAACTGATATGAGAAGGACATTTCATATCTCTGATATAGAAGAATTAAATCTGCTTATACATTAATAAGTAAAGAGAATGATTCATAAGATCTCATCTGAAAGCATTCTGTATGTCATACAGAATCTGAAAGCAGAGAAAATCAAGATAAAGAATATATAGAAGAATAAGTGTATGAAGAAGCTTCTAAAGAAGTATGAAAAGATCTTCTGAACAGATCTTTCACTGAAATTGTTATCAGAATCAGGATTCATACATGAGATTGATATAAGGAATGTGAAACCAGTCAATCAGAATGCATATTCCCTGTCATAAATATATCTTAAAGAACAGAAGTGTTAGATCACAGACCTTCTAGAACATGATCTCATACAATTCTCATTAAGCATGTGAGGCTTTCCAGTTCTATTCATGAAAAAGGTGAGTGAGAAGTAATAAATGTGTATCAATTATCAAGCACTCAATAAGCTTATAATTAGGAATGAATATTCACTGTCATGAATTCAATAACAGTTGAATATGATTGAAAACACTTAATATCTATTGAAGATTAATCTTCTCTCAGAATACTGACAGATCTGTGTGAGTGAACTGTCAGTTCTGTGAACTGTATTTAATATATAATGAAGAAAGTTTGAATTCCTGATAATATTATTCAGTCTGATAAATACATCTATCATCTTTCAAATAATGATGAATATGATTCTTTATAAACAAAATGAAACCTCATATCTTATATATCTTAATGACATTCTGATCTTCTCAAACTTATATAATAAACATCTGAAGTATCTTGATAAAGTGCTTATAACTCTGACAGAGTATAAGCTCTACATTAAATTAACAAAGTGTGTATTTAAAACAGAAGAGTTGAAGTTTATAGAATATATAGTGAGTGATGACTGTATACATCATATTCTGAAGAAATTGAATGTTATAGCAAATTGACTGCAGCTGAGAAATATATATTATATATAATAGTTTCTTGAGTTAGTCTCATATTACTGTAGATTTATCAAGAATTTTACACAAATATCTGCATCACTCTCAGATCTCTTAAGAGAAATAGATGTAAATCTATGAAAGAAGAAGTTTTATTCAATTATCAGAAATGTCACATGTGAAGAGACTTTTCTCACACTGAGAGAATGTATAATAATATTCTCAGTACTTATTCAATCAGATCATGATAAACCTTTCTACATTGAGATAGATACATCTGAATGAGCTATCAGAGACACTCTTCTACAGATGAGTAAGAATAGCAAGCTGCATTTGATGATGTATAATGATAGCAAACTATCAGACACTGAGCTCAATTACTCAGTGTATGAAAAGAAATTGCTAGTAATCAAGCATATGCTGATGTTATGAAATAGATATATCAACAGTAAGTATACAATAATAATAATCACAGATTATAAAAGTCTTATCTATCTACAATTAATAATGAAACCTTTCAAACACTTAGTATATTGAATCTCAGAGTTTCAAGTGTATAATCTTCATATTAAATACTGAAAGAGATTGAATACTGTGATATCTGATACAATCAGTCACAGATCTGATTTTATGAGTGAGAGTTCTGTGAATTAGATATAAGAGAAGTTCACATTAATCACACTGAGAGAATGTAAGAAATTAGAATGAGTGAATACAATGATCTCTCACTTAAAGAATGATAAGATATTAAATAATAAGTATTTTATAAAAGTGATAGAAGAGATACTTCTGAACTTTAAGCTGGGAAAATTGAAAAATGATATTATACTTTATTATAATCTAGAATATATGAAAGCTCTCTATTTAAAATATTTATTTAGATGCAACTTAATGACTTAAATACATAAGAAATTCAGTCACTTAAAAAGCTCTGAACTCATAAATATACTTAAATCAAGAGTATACTAGTTAAGCATGACTGAGAACATTCAGACATACACTTATAAGTGCTTAAATTATCAGGTCATGAAAGAATCTAAGAAAGAATTGAAATATAAGAAAGTATAACATTAAATGAAATGTATAATACAACTATTCAAACAATGAGAGATGAATCTTATAAATATACTGCTGTAAATATCAAATGAAAATTATTAAATAATCTCTGCTATTAACTATGCTACTGACTGATCAGTTGTAAAAGCAGTTTCAGAGATAATAGAGAAGATAGTGATGAAGTTTCTATATAATAAAATCTATATTAACTATGAAATACTGTGTGAGATTCTAACTGATAACAATGTGAATCTCATAGAAGAAGTAGTGAGGTATTTCATAAGTCAGTTATAGATAAGATATCATAGAACAACACTATATCATTTACAGATGAATAGAAAGATGAAACACTTGAATAAAATCTTGAGTAATATACTGATAAAATATCTAGTAAATAAGTCTACAAGTAGACTGACTGTATAACTGTGTCTGAGACCAGAATCAAACTTTACAGTTATTATATTGTCTAAAAGCATTACTTCTGATTATGATTTATATTCATTACATTGATTTCAAATCACATTATTTTAAATATTAAAGATCTCAGATTCACTTTTCAAATAAAAATCTAGTCTTAGATAAAGAATATATTTGAATTCTTAGTCACATTTTCATTCTGATTTCATTATTAAGAATGATATTAAATGAGATTATAAAATCACTTCTTACTTACATAATATCATAATATAGTGCTCATTTGTTGAAAATTCAACAGAGAGTGTTATTAAATATCATTACTTTTTTAAATACAGATTATAATTCATATAATTTTAATTATAAAAAAAATATAAAATACAAAAAAAAAAAAATAAAAAACAAAAAATAAAAAAAAAAATAAGAAAAAATCAGAATGAACAAAAAAAAAATAAAAATAAAAATAAAAAAAATCAAGATCATAGAGCTGCAGTATCTTTAAAATACTCACTTCTCAGAGTTTTTACAATGTTTATTATTAACTGTATATCTCTTACAGTGAGAATAATATAGCTGTGATAAGTTATTATTTTAATATTATCTAATAAATAATCAGTATATATCTGTATAAATGTGAATATTTAGAAAATATACACTTAAAAAGTGTGATCAGAATGAACTCTGCTATCACTTAAATAATATTAAGAGTAGAATACTGAAATCAATAATTTTCTTCATTAATTTCATAGATAAGATAAGTGAAGATAATCTTGAGAAATATAAGATTCTCTGACTTCTGATAAAAATGAATCTCATGAAGAGACTCTATTTTCATAATATCAGAGACTGAGTATTATTAAAAAGTGTTACTTTCATGCAATGTATATACACTTACTGTGACAATTCACTCTCTGTGTATGTAACTGAGAGTTGCAACTTTCTCACACTGCACAGCTCTCTCTGAGATGCTGATACTGATTTGCAACTCACACAGTCTCTCAGTTCAGTATATACTATGTGTATACAGCTCTGTATACTGAGACTGTGTTGATCATTATAACCTGGCGTGATACTCACTTTTCACAGGCTATGTTTCATTTGAGAAGAAGAGAAGAGAAGATATGACTATGATTTTATTAAGAGAGAATGAATAATTAGTAATATTGAATATAATTTAATTCTTCTATATTTAAAATTTAATTAGTCTATACTCTTTAATTTGAGAGTTTCTAAGAGTGTTTTAATAGTTTTCATATCAGCTTGAACTTAGTGATGAGTTGAAGAAGAAGAGAAAAGAGAGAAGAAAGAAATGAGAATAACTTATCTTTATAATATGAAAATAGAGAATTACTGTAATCATTCTTTCTAGTAACAAAGATCTGTTTTCTGTATGTATCTCTGATATAGATTATATAATAACTGTATACAAAGAATATCAACACTGCATGTATTGAATGAAGATAATATTGCTATACAACACTGTAGCTGTTTCTATATATCTCTGAAAGTTGTTAATATTTTCTTTATCTCTTTATATTTAGTAAGTCAGTAATATATTTCAATACACTCTCTCTTTCATTATTATCATCATCATCACTATCATTATTATTATCATTATTAACATTATCACTATCATTATCATTATTATCATTATTATTATTATCACTATCATCATTGTTATTATATCATTTCTAGCTGTCTCTTCTGCCTTCATTTCTCTTCAACACTTACTGAAATCAATCATGTTATCTCTCTTCAAATATTCTGCAGTTCTGTGAATCATCAAGATATGTGAGCATCATCACAGATTGAAGAGAGAGAAGAAGAAAATGTTTAAGCAAGAGAAGACAGATTATAAGACATGTTATAATACCTTGAAGAGACTTTATAAGAGAGTAGAATAATAATGATTTTAAGTAACACTTCTGATAAATTTAGACTGAACTAAGTATAGAAATAATATGAATGATGCTGTCTGTGAGAGATTGAAGAAGAAGACAGTGAAGAGTCTTATATAGTAATAGTAAAATCAGAAGAAGTTCTGAGAATGATTTGAGTTCAAGATAAAGAGAGAAAGAGAGAAGAAGAGTATTACTATAAATAAGCAGCAGCAGAAGAATATTGAGAGAGTGTTAAAGTAGAAGATAAAGAAGTCAAAACTGATAAGTTTTTTATTTATTAAGAGATAACAATTTTTAATAATACTTCTATTCTCTAATTGATTAGCAGAAGCTGACAGAGAAGAAGAGAATTGAGATCTTGTTCAGATCTTGAATGCACTTCATGATTCAGAATATTGAGAAGACAGCTCTGCTCTCTGAGCATGTCAATCTGTTTACTGCTGAAATGAAACCTGAGACAGCAGATCAGAAAATGTGAGATTTTAAGACATAGATTAATCTGACTGAGAAGAAGCAGTAGAAATCCTTCTCTGAGAAAATAGTGAAGAGAGATTTTAAGGTGATTATCATCTCAGATAAGAAGAAGAAGAAGAAGAAGAAGAATGAGAAGTGAATTATAAAGAATGATAAGAAGAATGAGAAAGAGAAGAAGTAGATTTTTTTCTTTTTATATTAGTTAGTTATAAGTTTAAGTTCATAATTGTATTAAAATTGATTTTGAGTTTTCAAAAATTATTGTACAAGTTGTAATCAAGTCAGGAATGATATATATATATATATATATTTAACTATCATGATTCACAAATCACTATAATGTATAAGTATCAACATTTTTTCAACATTGATATTCATAATATTAATATATTTTTAATAATATTATCTGATAATGTAATTTGATAATACTCTCTTTTATAATATTAATATATTTCAAGAAATATAACAGAGATTAATTAAGATTATTTATTTACTTTTATACATTAATAATATTCAATCTGAGTTAGTACTAAAATCATAACTAAGTTAAGAAACAAGATTATTTTCTCTTATATTAATTCTTCTTACACACATCAGTGATCAGTTATTGAAAATAAATTATCATCTTTTTTAAATTATTATTATATCTTCTGAATTCACTTCTTTCACTTCTTTTACTTCTATT
>NW_003101670.1:20982-23834 GCF_000003855.2 Blastomyces gilchristii SLH14081
GTAGATAATAAAAGAAAAATAATTAGAAGATTACTACTGAGCTGATAAGTTACTCTATCAGATAATAATTTTTAATAACACTAACTTTCTAATTTGAAGAAAATCATGCAAAAACAATTATATATCAGTACTCTGATTTTATAACTCTTATCTGATAACTTCTGTGAATAATTACTTTATATATATATATCTCTGAATCTTTCTCTTTAATCAATTAAAAATCCTGAATTTCAAACACTTCTTCAAATACTTAATTCAAATCTTCATATTTCACATCAATTCTGTCTTCAGTTCAATCTTGAGATATACTACAAAGTTAATATACAATATCTAGAATCAGAGTTGAAGAATCATTGAAGAGTGTCTCTTACAGTAAATGTATAAACTAGTACAAATAATCTTACATTTATAAGAGTTATATATTATTATATTAATAAGAACTGAACTTATTAAGAGATATTAATTAAATTTAAATCATTAATCAGTAGTCATACTAAGAATTATATAGCAGAGATATTAATAACTGTGATTAAAAATGACTATTGAGATATTAGTCTCAGTCTTCTTACAATTATAACTGATAATACTTTGAATAACTATACTATAATAAAGAGCTTGACGCAAAAATTGACTTTGTATTTCTAAAATAATAAACAAGGTCATATTCTCTGCATTGCTCATGTGATTCAACTTGTGATATAAAAACTGATAAAGAATCTTAATATTGAGATGAAGAATAATGAGATGACTGATTCTTGAGATAAGAATAAGATAAAAGTAATTACTCAAGTAACTTTTATATTCACTTTACAAAAGATAATGTTTTTTGACA
This sequence comes from Blastomyces gilchristii SLH14081, assembly GCF_000003855.2. Lineage (NCBI taxonomy): Eukaryota > Fungi > Ascomycota > Eurotiomycetes > Onygenales > Ajellomycetaceae > Blastomyces > Blastomyces gilchristii. The sequence continues at coordinate 21,815 of NW_003101670.1, forward strand.
ATACTTTTTAATATTACTTTTTGATAATACTTTTTAATAATACTACTGTTAATTTTGAATAGATTGACTAATAATTTAAATATCACAGATTTAAAACATTACTAATATAATTTGTATCTTCTCTAAATAATAACAATGATTTTATAATATTCAATAAATAAATAAATCAGTCATATCACTGAATATGATACAGAATATTAGAATATAGTGAAGTTCAATATATAAGATGACTGTTCAGACTTTTTGATTATATCAGATGATTGATCATTGAGTGCAATACTCTGATTAAGAAAAGATTCAGATATTGAAACTTTCTGATATAAAGTAAACTTAGTTAAAATATATTATTGATTTACTGTTTCAGTTTTATAAGATAATAAAGACTAGACTGGCCGGCGGGACCATGAATTTCACATTTGGTCTCATTTGGTCTGGTTTCATACATTTCTTGGCGTGAGTCTCACCAGGACCAAGCCTCAAAAAAATCTGAAAATGGATCATTTCTGAGAGAAATAGTGTGAAAAATGACCAGATTTAATTCAAGAACAGTGAAATGAGAGTAATTTTCCAGGATAAACTGTGAAAGATGATCATTCTTTCAAAATCAGAATGAGACTGAGACTGAAGATTAAAATCAGTCTCATTCAGTTCATTCAGTGATTGCTTATATAATCAGAATTTGATAACAATTATTGATAACACTCATGAAACAACTAAATACATTCTTGTGCAAGTTTATTCTTCACTTTCTTATGAAAACTACACTTCTCTGATATACTGTGATCAGAGGTATTAAACTGTCTGATAATTCCATGTTTTACAATCATGAGTTTCTTGATTATTTCTTCTTATAATTGTCCTCAGTGATAGTGATAAATATCTTGACTTGAGTTGAACTTTCACTTCATTCTCATCCCTGTCAATGAAATTGTCAGAATATCATGTGCCATCAGTGCAACAGTTGACTCTCAACAATTTTTCATAACTCTAGAATTGATTTAATGTATAAATTCATCAGATCATCTTAAAGATAGCAATCAAATTCAGTTTTACAAGCATGTAATTTTGCCTGATTTTCAGTTGTAATTAATGTATGCAAGTTCTGTTTCAAAGTGAGTATTATAGTTCTATGTGATATAAAGCATTATCAAAGATTGTTACTTACTAGGAAATTATATTCCACTGTCTTCACATCTTGAACATCTGCTCATTCAAATCTCTGATAGTTAGCATTGTAGTAGTCTCAGACTAATTTGACATATGAGTCTCATTTCTTCTCTGTTCAATCTTAAGAAGTGTAGATATTAACTCAACAGAAGAAATCTAGTAGAGCTGCTACAGTATAGTACTCTGTAAAAGATTGTTTCATTTTGCTATAGTAATATGCCAGTTTATCCCTTACAGTAACAATAGCCTGCACTATAGTATTATCTCAGACTGAATTTCTTTTTGAGTGATTCAACTGCTTCTCAAGATAAGTAAATAAACTGTTATACACTCACCAGGCTGACTGCAGCATTGGTGTATAAGTGATTGAGACTGTCTTTATTATCTTATAAAACTGAAACAGTAAATTAATCACATATTTCAACTGAGTTCACTTCATATCAGAAAGTTTCAATATCTGAATCTTTTTCTGATCAGAGTGTTGCACTCAATGATCAATTATCTGACATAATCAAAGAGTCTGAACAGTTATCTCATATGTTGAACTTCATCATGTTCTAACATTCTGTATCATATTCAGTGATGTAACTGATTTGTTTATTTATTGAATATCATGAAATCATTATTATTATTTAGAAGAGGTACAAATTGCATTAGCAATGTTTCAAATCTATGATATTTAAATTATTAGTCAATCTATTCAAAATTAACAGTAGCATTATCAAAAAGCATTATCAAAAAGCAATATTAAAAAGTGTTGTTAAAAAACATTATCTTTTGCAAAGTGAATGCAAAGTTACTTGAGTAATCACTTTTATCTCATTCTCATTCAAGAATCAGTCATCTCATTATT
>NW_003101670.1:24840-39260 GCF_000003855.2 Blastomyces gilchristii SLH14081
TTTGTAATTCACAGTGATTTCTGAAGAGTTTGTGAATCTTCAATAGAAGTAAACAAAGGTGAAAGAAGTGAATTCAGAAGATATGATAATAATTTGAGAAAGATAATAATTTATTTTCAATAACTGATCACTGATGTGTGTAAGAAGAATTAATATAAGAGAAAATAATCTTGGTTCTTAGCTTAGTTATAATTTTAGTACTAACTCAGATTGAATATCATTGATATATAAAAGGAAATAAATAATCTTGGTTAATCTCTGGCATATTTCTTAAAATATATTAATATTGTGAAAGAGAGTATTATCAAATTATGTTATCAGATGATATCATTAAAAATATATTAATATTGTGAATATCAATGTTGAAAAAATGTTGATACTTATACATTATAGTGATTTGTGAATCATGATAGTTAAATATATATATATATATATATCATTCCTGACTTGATTACAACTTGTACAATAATTTTTGAAAACTCAAAATCAATTTTAATTATTAATAATTAAAAACTTAAACTTATAACTAACTAATATAAAAAGAAAAAAATCTACTTCTTCTCTTTCTCATTCTTCTTATCATTCTTCATAATTCATTTCTCATTCTTCTTCTTCTTCTTCTTCTTCTTCTTCTCCTTCTCCTTATCTGAGATAATAATCATTTCAAAATCTCTCTTCACTGCCTTCTCAGAGAAGGGTTCTCACTGCTTCTTCTTAGTCAGGTCAATCTGTGCCTTAAAATCCTGCATTTCCTGGTCTGCTGTCTCAGGTTCCATCTCAGCAGTAAGCAGATTGACATGCCTAGAGAGCAGGGCTGCCTTCTCAATGTCCTGGATCATGGAGTGCATTTGAGACCTGAACAAGGCCTCAATCCCCTCCTCCTCTGTCAGCTTCTGCTAATCAATTAGAGAACAGAAGTATTATCAAAAATTGTTATCTCTTAATAAAAAACTTATCAGTTTTGACTTCTTTGTCTTTCACTTCAATATCTTCTCAATCTTCTTCTGTTATTACTTATTTACAGTAATACTCTTCTTCTTTCTCTCTCTCTTTATCTTGATCTTAAATTATTCTCAGAACTTCTTCTGATCTCACTGCTGCTGCATGAGACTCTTCACTGTCTTCTTTTTCAATCTCTCACAGATGATGCTATCTACATTATTTCTATACTTAGTTCAGTCTAAATCTATCAGAAGTATTACTTAAAATTATTATCATTCTACTTTCTTACAGAGTCTCTTCAAGGTATTATAATATGTCTTACAATCTGTCTTCTCATGCTTGAACATCTTCTTCTTCTCTCTCTTCAATCTGTGACAGTGCTCACGCGCCTTGATGGTCTGCAGAACTGCAGAATATTTGAAGAGAGATAACATGATTGGTTTTGATAAGTGTTGAGAGAAGAGTGAAGGTAGGTAATGATATGATGATAATAATGATGATGATGATGATGATGATAATGATAATGATGATGATGATAGTGATGATGATAATAATGATGATGATGATGATGATGATGAAAGAAAGAGTGCATCAGAATATATTATTGACTTATTAAACATAAAGAGACAAAGAAACTATTAACAGCTTTCAGAGATGTACAGAAATGACTACAGTGTTATATAGCAACATTATCTTCATTCAATGCATGCACTATTGATATTCTTTGTATGCATTTATCATATAATCTATATCAGAGATACATGCAGAAAACAGATCTTTGTTACTATGAAGAATGATTGCAGCAATTCTCTGTTTTCATATTATAAAGATAAGTTATTCTCATTTCTTTCTTCTCTCTTTTCTCTTCTTCTTCAATTCATCACTAAGTTCAAGCTGATATGAAAACTATTAAAACACTCACAGAAACCCTTAAATTAAAGAGTATAAACTAATCAAATTTTAAATGCAGATGAATCAAATTAATTCAATAATACTAATTATTCATTCTCTTCTTAATAAAACAACAGTCATGTCTTTCTTCTCTCTCTTTAAATGAAACATGGCTTGTGAAAAGTGAGTACTACACCAGGCCATAATGATCAACACAGCCTCAGCACACAGGGCTGTATACACACAGTGTGTGCTGGACTGAGAGACTGCATGAGTTGCAAACCAATGACAGTATCTCAGAAAGAGCCATGCAGTGTGGAAAAGCTGCAACTCTCAGTCACATGCATAGAGGGTGAATCACTGCAGTAAGTGCATATGCATTGTATGAAAGTAACACTTTTTAATAACACTCAGTCTCTGATATCATGAAAATAGAGTCTCTCTGTGAGATTCATTTTTATCAGAAGTCAGAGAATCTTATATTTCTCAAGATCATCTTTACACATCTTGTTCATGAAATCAATGAGAGAAATCATTGATTTCAGTGTTCTGTTCTTGATGTCATTCAAGTGATAGCAGAGTTCACCCTGATCACACTTTTTAAGTGTATGTTTTCTAATTATTCACATTTATACAGATATATACTGATTATTTGTTAGATAATGTTAAGACAATGACTCATCACAGCTGTGTTATTCTCACTATGAGAGATACACAGTTGATGATGAATATTATGAAGACTCTGAAGAGTGAGTATTTTGAGAGTGCTGCAGCTCTGTGACCTTGATTTTTTTTGTTTTTATTTTTTATTTTTTTCTTTTTCTTTTCTTTTTTTTTTTTTTTAATGTGATTTTTTCTTGTGTTTGTTTTGTTTTTTATTTTTTATTTTTTTTTGTATTTTATGTTTTTTTCATAATTAAAATTATATGAATTATGATCTGTGTTCAGAAAAGTAATGATATTTGATAACACTCTCTATTGAATTTTTAATAAATGAGTACTATGTTATGATATTATGTAAGTGAGAAGTGATTTCATGATCTTATTTAATGCTATTCTCAATAATGAGATCAGAATGAAAATGTGACTAAGAATTCAAACATATTCTTTATCTAAGACTAGATTTTTATTTGAAAAGTGAATCTTCTAGTTTCAGCTGTATTATAGATGAGATATTTTCTTTTTACATTTAATTAAACAAGATTTTCACTTGGGTTTTATTTCAAATCTTGAATAATGTATACTCTTCTTTTGTTTCTGTCAGCTTTCATTTCACTTATCTAAACAAGATTCTTTTATTTTTCTCTTTATCAAAGATTAGAACATAATTTTTTGAATAGATCTGCTTAATTCTGAACTCTTTTTTACAGCTTAATCAGTCAAGTCATTGTCATGAATATTTATATAAGCAGAAACTCAGTATAAATGAATTATCAGCTTTAATATTCTTCTCTTTTGAATTTTCAAAACAGAGTTTAAGATCAGTTCAAGATTCATTTAATCATTATAAATCTGACTATTTCTAAGTCTTTTTAAAGCAGCTTGACTATCAGAGAATATTCATGTCTCTTTCAAACTATTTCTCAATGTATGAGATTTTATTTCAATAAGTTTGAAAGCTTTCACTATTATAAATAGTTCAGTATCAAAGACTTCAGATTCACAGTCTAAATTTCAGAAATCTGAGATAAAATTGATATTATCTTCAGTATAAGTAATATCTGCATCTAATCTATTCAAATTCTCATTTTTGAAGTTATCTGAATAAATCAGAATAGAGTCTTCTATATTAATTATAGAAATTCTCTTCAAATGCTGTTTATATTCTTTCTTCTTAAATAGTTCACTTATTTGTAAGTTTATAAGAGATTCAAGCTTTTCTCTTCAGAGAGATATCTTCTCATGATCAACTTTTTCAACATTTAAAGAAGAAAATTGATTTTTAATCAGTGAGTATAGTCTGTACAGTTGAGAAGACATTTTCTTTGAAGAATTATTTTCATTTCAATCAAGAAATCTATTTCAATTCAGTTTATTTTCAGAGTTAATTAATGAAAATGAAGAAGAGACTCTTTCTCTGATTATATAATTTAAGCTCATCTTTATAACTCTCAAAGCATAGTTCATACAGGCCTTTTCAAATCTAATAGCAGGAGAGAGAATTGAAGCTTCAATTTTCATTACTTTAATAGAAGATGATTTGAATGCTCTCAGAATTCTTCTTAAAGCTCTGTTTTACAGACTTTGAAAGAGTTCAGTGAAATTCTCTTAATTATTTCATTAAACTTGAACTTCATAATCAGCTACTGAGGTAATACAGGCTATATATAACTGTCTCATAGCCTGGAAGAATAGACCTCTCTCTGTATTTGATAGTTTAATTATGTTGTTCAATAGTCTTTCTGCCTTGACATGTAAGAATAAGTGCTCGCAGGCAATTATTTGAGTGTTTGCAGCTTGGCGTGATATGTACTGTTAACTACTTCAAGTATTCACAGTAGAAAGATAAAATGTAGAGATTAAATGTATAATAGTATTCAAGCTGAGTTGTGAATAGTATTCACAAACTTCAGTCTATATAGTTGTGTGTAGTCAAGAGCTGCTAACTCTATTAATTATACAAGAGATAGAAATAGAGATAAAGAATCTGTAAGAAGTGAGATTTCTTATATACTCTTCTCTCTCTAAGACTTCATCTGTGAAGTGTTTCACTGAGTGACTTCATAGAATCAGCTCAGCACTGCAGTGATACTCACTAAAAACTCTTCATATCTATAAAAAATCTCAGTGAGGAAAAATCCCTTGTTACTGCAAAGAGAAAAAAGTCTGTTACTTAGTTTCTTATTCTATGAGATTCTTTATAATCTACAGATTCTTCTCTGACTATCACACAGATTCATCTCACATCTTTCATACAGAAAAGTTTCAGTTGACTCTTAATCATTTTCATGAGATTCTTATGTAATTATCACACAGATTCATCTCACAGATAAATCACTCTCTATGAGATCATTCTCATTAAAGAGAAGTATTTATGAGTTAATCTTTCACTTATTCTTATGAATCATTGTTTTTTAATACTGTAGAATTGTGAGGAATTTTCTATTCTTTCATCAACTCTGTAGAATTATAGAATTAAGATATTTATAGTCTGCAATCACTCTTTGTAGTCACATAGAAAGATTCAGATCTGTAATTCATAATTACTTTTTATTTACTAGAGTAATCTGACTGTTCTGCAGAATCATTCACAGTGTAAGTAAATCTCTCTAGAGTAGTATAAATATCTCAGATCTGTCTGTGAAATCTTATCTTCTTTTCTGTTTTTCTATAACAGCTCTTATTTTTATAAACTGTGAGTATTCTCATTTATCTGTGAAGTGTTTTCACTTAGATAACAGAGAGAGAGTGTTTCTGACAATATTCATATATTAATTCAAGAACTTCTCAAGAATAAAATTTTTTTTTAATTTTAATATCTTTATAAATAATGTCTGACTACTGCTGAGCTTCTTATAAGTATCTCTGCAACTTCTCTGATCACTTTTTATCAGCTGATGAAGTAGATATATCACTGCTTATAACAGTATCTTTATCTCTCTTAGCTTTGTCACTGCACTCAATCTTCAGATTAGCAGTTAACTTCATATCTTCTTCAGATCAGTTTCTGACTTTAAGTAGTATAGTCTCACTCTTTACTGTAAGTCTCTCTATAAGTAATTTCTTACAGATTCTAGTTAACAGTTCTTGCAAAGCTTCTGATATTATCAGTGTCTTCTACAGTTCTACAGATCTATAATCACTCTCTCTCTATCTGTATAATCTCTGATCAGATATATGTAAATATGTCTAGATTCTCTATCAATGATTCTCACACTGCAGTGCATTTCTGTAATTTTATTATCAATAAGAGATAAGTTCTCAGATATCTGTAAAATTCAGATAATCAAGACAATATGAATATCATGAATTCATAACAGAAGTTAATCTGAGTAGATAAGCTCTCTCTCTACATCTTAATTATTTTCAGACTGAATACTTCAGTATAACTGAGAAAGTGAACACAGCTTCATAAGAAGTATCTGATTACATACATAGATAATCAGCTCTCAAGACTCTGCTACAACTAGACTGGCCGGCGGGACCATGAATTTCACATTTGGTCCCATTTGGTCTGGTCTCATACATTTCTTGACGTGAGTCCCACCAGGACCAAGCCTCAAAAAAATCTGAAAATGGATCATTTCTGAGAGAAATGGTGTGAAAAATGACCAGATTTAATTCAAGAACAGTGAAATGAGAGTAATTTTCCAGAATAAACTGTGAAAGATGATCATTCTTTCAAAATCAGAATGGGACTGAGACTGAAGATTAAAATCAGTCTCATTCAGTTCATTCAGTGATTACTTATATAATCAGAATTTGATAACAATTATTGATAACACTCATGAAACAACTAAATATATTCTTGTGCAAGTTTATTCTTCACTTTCTTATAAAAACTACACTTCTCTGATATACTGTGATCAGAGGTATTAAACTGTCTGATAATTCCATGTTTTACAATCATGAGTTTCTTGATTATTTCTTCTTATAATTGTCCCCAGTGATAGTGATAAATATCTTGACTTGAGTTGAACTTTCACTTCATTCTCATCCCTGTCAATGAAATTGTCAGAATATCATGTGCCATCAGTGCAACAGTTGAATATATACTCTCAACAATTTTTCATAACTCTAGAATTGATTTAATGTGTAAATTCATCAGATCATCTTGAAGATAGCAATCAAATTCAGTTTTACAAGCATGTAATTTTGCCTGATTTTCAGTTGTAATTAATGTATGCAAGTTCTGTTTCAAAGTGAGTATTATAGTTCTATGTGATATGAAGCATTATCAAAGATTGTTACTTACTAGGAAATTGTATTCCACTGTCTTCACATCTCAAACATCTGCTCATTCAAATCTCTGATAGTTAGCATTGTAGTAGTCTCAGACTAATTTGACATATGAGTCTCATTTCTTCTCTGTTCAATCTTAAGAAGTGTAGATGTTAACTCAACAGAAGAAATCTAGTAGAGCTGCTACAGTATAGTACTCTGTAAAAGATTGTTTCATTTTGCTATAGTAATATGCCAGTTTATCCCTTGCAGTAACAATAGCCTGCACTATAGTATCATCTCAGACTGAATTTCTTTTTGAGTGATTCAACTGCTTCTCAAGATAAGTAAATAAACTGTTATACACTCACCAGACTGACTGCAGCATTGGTGTATAAGTGATTGAGACTGTCTTTATTATCTTATAAAACTGAAACAGTAAATTAATCACATATTTCAACTGAGTTCACTTCATATCAGAAAGTTTCAATATCTGAATCTTTTTCTAATCAGAGTGTTGCACTCAATGATCAATTATCTGACACAATCAAAGAGTCTGAACAGTCATCTCATATGTTGAACTTCATCATGTTTTAACATCCTGTATCATATTCAGTGATGTAACTGATTTGTTTATTTATTGAATATCATGAAATCATTATTATTGTTTAGAAGAGGTACAAATTGCATTAGCAATGTTTCAAATCTATGATATTTAAATTATTAGTCAATCTATTCAAAATTAACAGTAGCATTATCAAAAAGCATTATCAAAAAGCAATATTAAAAAGTGTTGTTAAAAAATATTATCTTTTGCAAAGTGAATACAAAAGTTACTTGAGTAATCACTTTATCTTATTCTCATTCAGAATCAGTCATCTCATATATTCTTTATCTCAATGTTAAGATTCTTTATCAGTGTTTGCATTACAAGTTAAACCACATGAGCAATGCAGAGAATATGACCTTGTTTATTATTTTAGAAATGCAAAGTCAATTTTTGCTTCAAGCTCTTCATCATAGTGTAGTTATTTGCAGCATTGTCAGTTGTAATTATAAGAAGACTGAGACTAATATCTCAATAGTCATTTTTAATCACAGTCATTAATATCTCTGTTATATAATCCTCAGTATGACTACTGATCAATGATTCAAATTCAATTAATGTCTCTCAATAAGTTCAGTTCTCATCAATATAATAACATGTAACTCTCATAAATGCAAGATTGTTTGTACTAGTTCATGCATTCACTGTGAGAGACACTCTTCAATGATTCTTCAACTCTGATTCTAGATATTGTATATTGACTTTGTAGTATGTCTCAAGGTTGAACTGAAGACAGAATTGATATGGAATATGAAGATTTGAATTAAGTATTTGAAGAAGTGTTCAGAATTCAGGGTTTTCAATTGATTGAAGAGAAAGATTCAGAGATATACACATGTGAAGTAATTATTCACAGAAGTTATCAGATGAGAGTTATGAAATCAGAGTACTAATACAGAGTTATTTTCACATGATTTTCTTCAAATTAGAAAGTTAGTATTATCAAAAATCATTATCTGATAGAGTAACTTATCAGCTCAGTAGTAATTTTCTGATTATTTTTCTTTTATTGTCTGCATTCTGATGACTTCAGATGTCAGAAAATTTCTTCAGAGCTATGATCAGTTCATGATGAATGTTTCTGAATGAAGTTACAGTGATTGTAGCAAAGAGATGACTCTTCAGTAATCTGTAATACAATCTGTTGATAATTATTCTATAGTTTATCTCAATGTTTGTGTTGAGTTTTTCATAAATTTCATGACCTGGAATCAGATGTGAAGAATGAAGTGATTATTCATTATAATTGAAAGAGAGCATTCTGTGTTGAATTGTAAATAATGTAGACTTTGTAATTCACAGTGATTTCTTGAAGAGTTTGTGAATCTTCAATAGAAGTAAACAAAGTGAAAGAAGTGAATTCAGAAGATATGATAATAATTTGAGAAAGATGATAATTTATTTTCAATAACTGATCACTGATGTGTGTAAGAAGAATTAATATAAGAGAAAATAATCTTGTTTCTTAGCTTAGTTATAATTTTAGTACTAACTCAGATTGAATATCATTGATGTATAAAAGTAAATAAACAATCTTGATTAATCTCTGTCATATTTCTTGAAATATATTAATATTGTGAAAGAGAGTGTTATCAAATTGCATTATCAGATGATATCATTAAAAATATATTAATATTGTGAATATCAATGTTGAAAAAATGTTGATACTTATACATTATAGTGATTTGTGAATCATGATAGTTAAATATATATATATATATATATCATTCCTGACTTGATTACAACTTGTACAATAATTTTTGAAAACTTAAAATCAATTTTAATTATTAATAATTAAAAACTTAAACTTATAACTAACTAATATAAAAAGAAAAAAATCTACTTCTTCTCTTTCTCATTCTTCTTATCATTCTTCATAATTCACTTCTTATTCTTCTTCTTCTTCTTCTTCTTCTTCTTCTCCTTCTTCTCATCTGAGATAATAATCATCTCAAAATCTCCCTTCACTGTCTTCTCAGAGAAGGGTTCTCACTGCTCTCTCCCAGTCAGGTCAATCTATGCCTCAAAATCCTGCATTTTCTGATCTGCTGTCTTGGGTTCCACTCCAGCAGTAAGCAGATTGACATGCTCAGAGAGCAGAGCTATCTTCTCAATATCCTGAATTATGGAGTGCATTCAAGACCTGAACAAGGCCTCAATTCCCTCCTTCTCTGTCAGCTCCTGCTAATCAATTAGAGAACAGAAGCATTATCAAAAATCATTATCTCTTAATAAAAAACTTACCAGTTTTGACTTCTTTGTCTCTCACTTTAATATCTTCTCAATCTTCTTCTGTTATCACTTATTTACAGTAATACTCTTCTTCTCTCTCTCTCTCTTTATCTTGATCTCAAATCATTCTCAGAACTTCTTCTGATCTCACTGCTACTGCATGAGGCTCTTCACTGTCTTCTTTTTCAATCTCTCACAGACAGCATCATCTGCATTATTTCTATACTTAGTTCAGTCTAAATCTATCAGAAGTATTACTTAAAATTATTATTATTCTGCTCTCTTACAGAGTCTCTTCAAGGTATTATAATATGTCTTACAATCTGTCTCCCTGCACTTGAACATCTTCTTCTTCTCTCTCTTCAATCTGTGACAGTGCTCACGCGCCTTGGTGGTCCACAGGACCACAGAATATTTGAAGAGGGATGACATGATTGGTTTTGATAAGTGTTAAGAGAGAGGTGAAGACAGGCAATGATATGATGATGATAATGATGATGATGATGATGATGATGATGATGATAATAGTGATGATGATAATGATGATGATGATGATGATGATGATAATGAAAGAGAGAGTGCATTGGAATATATTATTAACTTATCAAACATAAAGAGATAAAGAAACTATTAACAGCTTTCAGAGATGTACAGAAACAGCTACAGTGTTGCATAGCAACATTATCTTCATTCAATGCATGCACTATTGATATTCTTTGTATACATTTATCATATAATCTATATCAGAAATACATGCAGAAAACAGATCTTTATTACTATGAAGAATGATTGCAGTGATTCTCTGTTTTTATATTATAAAGATAAATTATTCTCATTTCTTTCTTCTCTCTTTTCTCTTCTTCTTCAATCCATCACTAAGTTCAAGCTGATATGAAAACTATTAAAACACTCACAGAAATCCTCAAATTGAAGAGTATAAACTAATCAAATTTTAAATGCAGATGAATCAAATTAATTCAACAATACTAATTATTCATCTCTCTCTCAATAAAACAACAGTCATGTCTTTCCTCCCCCCCCTCAAATGAAACATGGCTTGTGAAAAGTGAGTATCATGCCAGGCCATAATGATCAATACAGCCTCAGCATGCAGAGCTGTATACACACAGTGCATGCTGAACTGAGAGACTGCATGAGTTGCAAACTGACAGCAGCATCTCAGAGAGAGCTGTGCAGTGTGAGAAAGCTGCAACTCTCAGCTACATATGCAGAGAATGAATCACCGCAGTAAGTGCATGTGCATTGCATGAAAGTAACACTTTTTGATAATACTCAGTCTCTGATATCATGAAAATAGAGTCTCTCTGTGAGATCTGTTTTTATCAGAAGTTGAGAAATCTTATATTCTTCAAGATCATCTTCATGTGCCTTGTCCATGAAATCAATGAGAAGAATCATTGATTTCAGTGTTCTGTTCTTGATGTTATTCAAGTGACAGCAGAGTCCACTCTGATCACACTTTTTGAGTGTATGTTTTCTAATTATTCACATTTATACAGATATATACTGATTATTTGTTAGATGATGTTAAGATAATGACTCATTGCAGCTGTGTTATTCTCACTGTGAGAGATATATAATTGATAATGAATATTGTAAAGACTCTGAGAAGTGAGTATTTTAAAGATGCTGCAGCTCTGTGATCTTGATTTTTTTTATTTTTATTTTTTATTTTTTTCTTTTTCTTTTCTTTTTTTTTTTTTTTAATGTGATTTTTTCTTATATTTGTTTTGTTTTTTGTTTTTTGTTTTTTTTTGTATTTTATGTTTTTTTCATAATTAAAATTATATGAATTATGATCTGTGTTTAGAAAAGTAACAATATTTGATAACACTCTCTATTGAATTTTCAACAAATGAGCACTATGTTATGATATTATGTAAGTGAGAAGTGATTTTATGATCTCATTTGATGTCATTCTCAATAATGAGATCAGAATGAAAATGTGACTAAGAATTCAAACATATTCTTTATCCAGGACTAGATTTTTATTTGAAAAGTGAATCTGAGATCTTTAATATTTGAAATAATGTGATTTGGGATCAATGTGATGAACACAAACCATGATCAGAAGTAATGCTTTTAGGCAACGTGACAACTGTAAAGTTTGGTCCTGGTCCCAGACACGGTCACACGGTCAGTCTAGCTACAACTATATATATTCTGATATCTGACTTCTCTGAAGTCTGTACATTTCTGATAGTCTTTATACTAAATACAACAATTGTCTGTATTACAGATATAATACTCTCTACTTCTTTGAAGAAGAAAATTAGTAGTTATAAGAGAATTAAGTATTACAGATATTAAGAATATAAGTATAAGTTTTCTTTATTTTTTCTTTATTAATCTCTAAATTATCTTTACAGATCTGTTTCTATTTTCTTTTTTTTTTTAACTTTAATGAGAATATAATTTCTTCTTTCTTTTACATACATCACAGACTGTTTATCTTAGTAGAAACTCATCATCTTATAAACTAGAATTTATAAATGACAGTATTAATATCTTTATTATAATCAGGTTCTTAGTAAAGACTGTGTCATTCTAACTTATCAGAATTCACAGTATAAAAGTTATATCTCAGCTTTCACAGATATCTTATCTACTCAGATAATTTCTAAGTGAACTTATTTATCTTATCAGAATACTCTTATTACTGAATCTTGAATCAGAGCTTATAATCTCACTTCTCTGAGTTAATAATTTCTTTAATCTGATATTCTCTTTCACTCTCTAGTATTTTATAAACAGAGTGATAAGTCACAGAGTTTTCTTCTAAGAAATTCTTATATTTACAGAGTAAAGAAATATGAAAAACATTATCTATCTATAACTTAGATAACAGTTTTAATTTATAGAACTGTAAGCTAACTTTCTTCATAATCTTATAAGACTCTGTTTATAAAAGATTCAGCTTCTTACTAGATCTCTGTATAATAATATTTTCTAAACTCTGTCAGACTCTATTATCTTTCTTGAAACTCTTTATAATATACTTAAAGTTATAGTATCTCTTCTGATACTCTTAAGTCTTTCTTAAGAATTTACAGACTTTCTTCTGAATATTCTGAATTCTCTCAGTCTATTCACAGACATTATCATACTCTATAATATACTCTCATGAGTTTATCAAGATTATCTGCAGATAAGTCTCAGTGAGTATCTTAAAGAGAGTTTTATCTGTGCTAATATACTTTAAGTTATTATATATTAACTCTATAAGTAGTAATCAATACACTTAGTTATTCTGATTATAATTAATAAAACATCACAGATACTGTTTCAATATACTCATTAGATATTCTGTCTGATTATCTATTTATTAATAAAAACCTGTACTTAGATCTTATGAAATCTTCAGTATAGTTATCAGATTAGATCAGAACTTCTCTGTAAAGATTGATTCTCTATCTGAGATAATATTTACAGACAATTCATATAACTGAATTATATCACAGATAAAGATATAAGTCAAATTCTTTAACTTTAAGTTCTTACAGATAAGTATAAAGTGTGTTATCTTGATAAAGTAATTCACTATCATCAGCACACTGTCAAAGCAGATATTATATATATTCTTACTTTCAGAAAGATCTATAAGAGTATTTATTTCTAGCTGTTCTCAAGATTTCTACAGAATGAATAGAGAAGTAAGTTCTTTATATAATCTGAACTACACTATCTGTAAATTCTGATAAATAGTATAAGAATTCACTATCTTCTTCACAAGTTCTTATATCTTCAGTCAGAAGTATTTTCTTATAAACAACTCATAAGATCTAGTATCTGTAAAATAACTCACTAGAGAAGAGTCATGATATCTTTTAATAAGTTTTATATATAGAAACTCATTTATAAGTATATAAATTCAGCTCTCTCTTTATAAGAGATTATTTAAGTCTCTTTAATTCTTTATTTCTGCAGAATTGATTTCTGCTGTGAGCAGTTTCTGAATATACTGAGTATATTCATTCTTCAGTTACAGTTCAGATAATCTGAATAGAAGATCTTATAAAGACTTATACTCTGTTTCTTCTTACATCAGATCTTCTGTAGTACTTTTCAAAGTCTGTAAATTCTTCAGATTATAGATACTCTTTTCAAGAATTCTTATAGAGATTCTCAGAGTATTAACTCTCAATATTATAAAGAGTAGTTGTATAGACTTCTTCTCTCTCTTCTCTCTTTTCTCTTATAGAGAATTGAGAGACTCTTCACTTAATGTCTTTATAACACTCAGTTTAAGTATTCTGTAAAGCTTTTCTGTCTTCTCTAGTCTCTCTGTATCTGTCACTCTAATCTTCTTAATATAGTCTGATCTGTAAGAGAGTTCATCTGCTGAATTCTTAGTTCTCTTAATATATTCTATCTTGAAACAGAATCTACTTAGTCTCGGAGCTCAGTAAATCTACTACTATGAGAGTTTCTTAATTAAAGTAAACTATTATAAGCTATTATAATCAGTTCTAACAGTAATCACTATTACAAGACTCTTAAAGTAGTAATATCAGTAATGAAAGAATTTCACTATTATAAGAAGCTTCTGATTATAAATATTATAGTTAATCTTCATAGATTACATCTTTCATAAGAAAAAAGACTACTGAAACTCAGTTCTCATTTAACTGTAGTTATAAGACTATTTCTGAAATTATAAAGAAGAAGATATCTATCTTCAATCCTGATTAAAAGTAAGAGATTAAAGTAGAACAGTATCACTATATATATAAATATCTCTTTCAATCTTGTAAAGACCTTATGAGCTTTTAAAATAAGAAAGGTCTCACAGGTCTTCTTCTTAATAATCTTTTCATCTTCATTATAAGATAACTTCTTCTATTTC